>NC_089279.1:21154004-21460047 GCF_963678975.1 Dysidea avara | reverse complement strand
AACTACTAACAATAAAAAACTAGTATATCACAAATATTAATTTAAAAATGAAGTAGGGATCTAAGCGTTATCACTTACATTCCTACTTCATTTTTAAACTTAATAGCTATTAAATAGTCTGGCTCCAGAATGCAGACATAATATAAAATTAGTCTGAAACTTTTATCAGTGTAAATATTTTGTACTTGTTTAATAATAATATTGTCTTTGTGCCACCATAATATAGTGGAATAACCGAAAATTGTGCACTTCATTTATAAAACCATGAACCTTTTCACATAAACAGTACTCCTTGTGGCATGTATTTTTAAACATTGCGATTTGACTTTCAATGACCTTTTTCCCACAAAAGTGGTCAATTCTGTCTTTAATTCCCTGAGGCATAATTAACCTGTTAATATAGTAGCAAAGTAAAGGTCTTGGCGAAAGAAACAACTTGGTGTTTACTGAAGTCAATACACAATTCAATTCCAAAGTTATAATAATCATATATCAAATTGATACTGTTTAACCCTCCCCCCCCTCCAAAAGTGACGTGTGCCACCTAAAATGTCGCCTTTAAAAACCATCGTTATGCAATGAAAATCACACAATACTAGTCCATCTAACATCACATTAAAAGCAAGAAAACACAGGCGGCCAGATATAGACTGAAAAACTCACATTTTCATCCTCCTGCCTGCCTGCCTGCCTGTCTGACCATAGTCGCAAGATTGGAGGCCAAATGAAGCAGCACATGGCCACTATTTTACACCACAATAACAAACTCACCAGTGGAATGCACCTCTTGGGGTTCTGATGAGTCTGTGCCGTATGCTTAATGTCTTTTCTTTTATCATCAATCAGGCTGGTCACTAATTTTCCGTATCAACTACAGCATAGCTTGGTGGGAAAATCCCTACTTTGGTATTGAACAAAATCATTGTTATAACATGCCAATGTAGGGATTTTCCCACCGAGCTATGTTGTAATGCTATTGTTCATCTCTTTTTTATTACTTGGATATCTACTTCATTTTAAAATTAAACTTCCATGAATTCCTGTTAATTTACTTACCCATGGATAATTTATGCCTAAAAGGTAGGTAAATTACTAAATTCAAAGAAGTTTGTATTGGCAATCACATAACTTTGATATGATTGTCGCGGATCATGCGAACCAATGATGCAACTATATTTAATGTGTGTGTATTAAATAGAAATACTGGTTAAACAGGTTTTTGAGAACAGTTTTTTTTTGAAAATATGTGTTAATTATTCATTGTTCGTAAATGAGAAAAGAAAGTTGTTGTACTGTTGTTGTTCCAGCATAAAACAGAGTTAGAATCAGGTCGATAAGTCGTCCACGATATTTGGTACTGAAACCCGTGAAGCTTGCTGGATGCAGATATTTGCCTTATCTCGTATTAACCAGCCTTACCTCGTATTAACCAGAAACTAAGAATCTGTGGTACCATGGAATATTCGTTAACAACACCACATAAGGTAAGTTTCTTTGTGCATTGAAATTGCGTCCTCCTATTACTTTCAGGGTAGCGAAGCAACTGATCGAACTGAGAATTTATTTGTACTGGTAAACCGAGAAATACTGACGACAAGTAGTCTAAAGAGTAACCGAACAAGGGAAAAGAAAATCCTACTGAAAGAAGAAACCAAAGCTCAGAAGATTTTATAAACCGAATTTACCGGCAATTCAACTGAGATTGGACGCCACTTGTTGGTAATTGGAAAGGTGCTGTTGAATCTAAAAACGAAATTGTCAAGGCTGGAGAGTGCCAATGATAAATTAATTGAAGTTTACGAGCAAAACAATGACAACGAAGGAGCTGAACAATTTCAGAGTGTTTTAGATGAGGAGAGTGAAATAACAGTTGGTATTATTGATAAGGTATCACAACTAAAAGTTCTTAGAGGAAAACTAGAGCAGAGACGACATGAGAGTGATAGGAGACACACAGGAACAACAGATCAAGTAAGACAAACACAACAGACAGGGGATGTAACAAGTGGTTTGTCACCACAAACATATGGTCCAATTAAACTCCCCCCAGCTTGAAATTACTCCCTTTAGTGGGGACATGTTGAAATGGAAGGAATTTTGGGATGCGTTTGAGGAATCCATGGACAAGGTTTAGTATGCTTCTATTGATAAACTAAATTACTTGAAGTCTAACTTGAAAGGGGAGGCATTAGATGCTATTTCTGGTTGCCAACTTTCAAATGACAATTATGTTGCTGTTGTTGAAGTACTTAAAAGGAGGTTTGGAAACCAACAATTAATCATTGATGCACATTATCGCAATTTGTCACATGTAACGCCTGCAACAAACCATGTACCAAAACTGAGACAGTGTTATGATTAAATTGAACGCCACCTGCGTAGTCTAGAGGCTAGAGACTACCAATCATCGACACTTTGTCTCTTTGATATTAGATAAGTTACCACAAAGGGTTCGATGTCAACTATACATGCAAAAACCAAATGATCAGGAATGGACCACTTCTTTGTTACGCCAATTATTAGGGAAGCATATTTCTGCCATGGAGATGGCAGGAGGAGACGGTCATGATAGCCTGGGACCATATAACAGTCCAGGTCATTTTCCTTTAAGACCCCGTCTGTCCCAAAACAGATCAGCAGAGGGGCTTTTAGCAGCAGGTAGCCGACAAATCAAGTGTGTATATTGCGGACAAACCCATTGGTCTGATGAATGGCCAGTAATGCTTCCTGATTTATGTGGGCTTTTACTTTGATTGCATCTTCCCCTGATTGCTACAGTGGGAGACATTGAAAAGGCTTTCCTTAGCATTGGACTGCAAACAGCAGATAGGGATGTAACTAGATTTCTTTGGCTGAAAGACACAAGTAACACAAATTTAGAGAATAATAATCAGGTGCATCGCTTTTGTTGAGTTCCCTTTGGTGTGATATCTAGCCCATTTCTTTCGTCTGCTACTATCAAGTATCGCTTACAACAAAGTAACACCCTGCTTACCAAACTCCTTTAGCGAGACACCTATGTTAATAATGTTATCACTGGAGCTAATTCCCCCAAAGAAGCTAAAGTAATGTATACTGAAGCCAAGAAGCTGTTCAACACTGCTTCCATGAACTTGAGAGAATGGGCGTCAAACTCACTACTGTTTATGGCCTTTGTCCCTCACAAAGACAGAGCTGGTGAATTGAGCTGTCAACGAATACTTGGAATCAACTGAAATGCAGTGACCGATGAACTGTCTGTTTCCAAGCCCCTATCACAGAAACTTCCACGTGTTAAGGCAAAGCAAGAGGTCCTAAAATCATCGCTTCAATTTTTAATCCTCTTGGTTATATTGCCCCATCCATTCTGGAAGCTAAACTTTTTATGAGGGCGTTATGGGTAAGTAAGTGTGACTTAGATACCAAGCTTAATGATACACAAATGAATGAGTGGTTCCAAAGTCTTGAAACCGTTCCTCAGCATCATATGCCACGATACATGGGGAATAATGAGGCCGTTGAGTATAGCTTAATCTGCTTTTGTGATGCATCAGCTAAGGCATACTCAGCTGCAATTTACTTATGTCAGTCACTTCCAGACTCCTGCAAGACCGATTTAGTCTTTTGCAAAACACGTCTAGCTCCGCAGAATACCACCATCCCAAGACTTAAGCTTCTAGGAGTACTGATTGGGACGAGAGCTCTGGAGTTCGTAATAAATGAACTATGTAACTTATACCTTTGTGTTTACTGATTCATTGTACGTATTGCATTGGCTTTCAACCAAGAAGCCACTGCCATTATTTGTTACGAATAGGTTAAAAGAAATCACGGTACTGGAACGAGTCTGTTTCAGGCATGTTCTGTCAGAAGAGAATCCAGCAGACTTAGTAACTAGAGGTAATTAAAGCACCTACAGAATTGTCATCTATGTGGTGGAATGGTCCTAGTTGGCTGAGTAATGTGAACAGCAGTGACCAACTTCGAAGACACCTTCAATGGACAATAACTGCCGACAGCTGTTTGAAAGCGAGATGAAAGGATCAAAGATACTTTGTGAAACTAAACTTGTGGCTGGGGAAGCGTCCTCTAGAGAGTCCGAGGTGAGAATAGATCTTTCAGACATTGATAGAACAAAATTCTTTTCATTTTACAAACTTTTAAGAGTTACTGGATGGGTTCTCTGCTTTATCAGTAGATTGAAGAGAAGGTACTTTAACACTGGCCCAATCACAACCTTAGAATTTAATCAAGCAAAACTGCTTTGGGATAAACATGTGCAGTTGGAACATTATCCAGAAGTGATCCACAGTACTAAGAAAGGTGATAAAAACAATCTAAAACACCAACTAAACTTACAATTAGATCTGAATGGTCTCCTAAGATGCCATGGAAGACTTGATAATGCCGCGTTGACTCAAGCAGCTAAGCTTTTGCCAAAGAATGATCATTACACAAGATTAGTTGTCATGGATGCTCATAGTAGAGTTCTACATTCTGGAACTTCACAGAGTTTAGCAAAACTCCAGC
Source organism: Dysidea avara (assembly GCF_963678975.1). Classification (NCBI taxonomy): domain Eukaryota; kingdom Metazoa; phylum Porifera; class Demospongiae; order Dictyoceratida; family Dysideidae; genus Dysidea; species Dysidea avara. The sequence continues at coordinate 21,455,538 of NC_089279.1, read as the reverse complement.
AAGAAGATTGGGTTCCCCATGGCTGCACAGATATCAAGAAACTGATCAAGGACTGCAGGATATGCAGACGAGTAGAAGGCACACCATTCACCATGCCAAAGATGCCTAGTTTGCCAACAGAATGTGTTGCAAGGTCTCAACCTTTTGAGTATACTGGTGTCGACTACTTTGGACCAATGTTTGTGAAGGAATTCTCCCAAGTCAGTGGGAACCTACCAAGAGGAAAATGGAAAGTTGGTCGTATCAGCCAATTTATACAGAGTAGTGACAAACAGATTTGATCAGCTAAGGTTGTTGTTGTTCCACATAAGGTTCTCAAGAGAGCTCTTAACCTTCTATATCCGATTGAGTGTCCCAGGGATCAAAACATAACTGATGTTAACTCAAAGGGAAATTTACAAGATAATCAGTTCAGTTCAGAAGAGAATAATGACAGTGATGAGATCATAGAACATGATGACAATGATTTACCAGAGAGTCAGCAAGATTTGGTACAAAATACCCGTCCCACTCGTAAGACTGTGATAAAGGCCCGACAGAGACTGAAACAGTGGCTTAATCCTGATACTGATGAACCTTCCCTGGGGAGTGTTGCAGATCACGCAAACCAATGATGTAACTATATTTAATGTGTGTGTATTAAATAGAAATACTGGTTAAACCAGATTTTTGAGAACAGGTTTTTTTGAAATGTGTTAATTATTCATTGTTTGTAAATGAGAAAAGAAAGTTGTTGTACTGTTGTTGTTCCGGCATAAAATAGAGTTAGAATAAGGTCGATAAGTTGTCCACAACAATGACAAGGGTTCAATTAATACTCTAATAGAGCAGTCATTTCTACCAACTGATTGTTCAGACAATCGAAGGTTGGATAATCAAGGGAGCACTGTATACGTATATGATTACCAGTATTTGGCATGAATATCTACCCAGTGTACATAGTAAATAAACTGATTTATGTATACACAGATACGTGTACTTCCCCATTACTATAAAATACCATTTGCATGTAAAATACCTATACCATACAAACATACGTTTATTTTCATTAGAATAACTGGTTGAGACTTTTTGAGCAGTATCCGCGGACATATCTCCTTCTGCCATTGTTGTATCTATTGGATAATTAAAACATGACATATATAGTAAGACAGATGACAATATAGTTTTGTTAGTAGCATTCTTGAACTTTTAATTGTTAAAACTATCATACAGTAAAGTAGTACTGTATAGTGTATAGTAGAGTTCCCACCAAAATGAAGGTACCCATCAAATGTTTTCATAAAAACCAATATCATATGCAACAAAAATCATCTTTACAGAATAGTATTAGTGCATTTAACATCAAATCCAGAGTTAAAGCAAGAAAACACTTACAAAAGGCAAAATATTGAATTTAAAAAATCACTGAAACCTGACTTTTGGTCTGGTTGCCTGCCTACCAACCTGACCATAGTCACAAGGCTAGAGGCCAAACAAAACACCATTTCACTCCACAAGAACAGACTCACATGTGGCCTTTCAAGTGTCTGCTTTTTGCCTTTACTTTTATCTTCAATTACGTGGTTGTCTTCTTCATGCAAGGAAACCACACCATAATATCTGTACTAACACTTCCTTAGAGGAGTGTATTTAGATTAGTGTTGTTTTAGTAAGGACTTTTAGTTTTAGTTATAGTCATAGTCAGATTCTTCAATAATTTTAGTTATAGTTTTAGTTATAGTTATATTCTCTGTGTTATTTTAATTATAGTTTTATTTAAAAACATGAAAACCTTTTAGTTTTAGTTATAGTTTTAGTTATCTTTCTTAATTCTTTTTAGTTTTAGATTTAGTAAATTATTCTGCTGTTTTTTAGTTATAGATTTAGTTTTAGTTATAATATGGATTTATTTTTAGTCTTAGTTAACTAATACATATTTACCTTACTAAAAGTACTTCTAGTTTTAGTTGTAGTTATAACACTAATTTAGATACCACAAATCTATTTCAAGTGCTAATGCCACTGTAACAGCAAGTACAGTGTAGATACCTGTACTTATAAGATGAGCAACAATGCCCAGAACATGGTGATTACACACCCTTTTTACAATCACTCTCATTTACCTATACAAAACAAAGCGACCTTGTCCTTAATCTATTGCATAGCTCACTTGAGATAAGCAGGGAGATTGACACATAAGGAGTTAGGACAAGGAGTTCAGAAATCGGGTTAGTGTTGTGACTATGAAAAATCTGGAATACCGGAACAATGTTATTTTTGTGATTGGAATCATGCGCATAGCACTAGCATGCTACAGATCAAGACACATGGTAGTGTGTCGTGTGGCCCAAGAAGCTGGTGCGCCACACCGTGAGTATATTAACAGGAAGAAAGAAAACGCAATTTTCACACCTAAGTAGCTCAGTGATCCTTAATCCGATTGGAACCAAATTTGCTACAGAAGTGCTGGCCAGTTAGGGGAGTATACATACCAAATTTGAAGAAAATTGCTCCAGCCATTTCCGAGATACGAGTGAACAAAATTTTGTTTTAATTTCTTCGTTTTTTATCTTCTCCTTCATCTTCATTTCGCACACTTGGCAAAATCTGCCATAAAATATGAATGCGTGCTTGGATCTGGCTGAAATTTGGCACACTTAAAGGCCTCATTAAGGCAGATGTCAGTACCAACTTTGGTAGGAATCCGATGAACATTCACGGAGTTATGACCAATTATTTGCGTAAAATAAGGTCGAAGGTCTGTCACACCTACAGGGTAAACCCCTTGGAGGAATCAGTTGAAAATTGATATGTAGATGGAGCAACCATCGTAGGAGTACCTTTTTGTGGTTTGAAAGGAATCGGGATAAAGACCATGAAGATATGACACAAAATCCAACCTGTGTCAAAATTATGCAATCGATTTTTATGAATAAAAAACTATTAGTTTTCGTGTCTACCAGGCAAACCGCTTAGAGAATCAAGCTAAAAATCAGTATGTGGCTGGAAAAGCCATCATAGAAAATCCTTGCAGTAGTACAGAAGAATCAGATTACAAACCACTGAGTTACGATTCGAAAGGCAACTACGTGTAGCAAACGCGAGATCGAGATATTCTAATAGAACAGTCACCCTAATAGAGCATTCAGCTACATTTACAATTTACTCAATTAGGCCACGTCAACTAAATTTCTTGTTTCTCAGACCCAACCGACCCATAAAATTTGTAAATGAAATGTTTTTGTTTATTTTTAAGATCACGTGTTTGATCGCGTGAGTTTGTTGTTGGCCATTCATATCTGCTATGCATGGGACGAGCTTGGTTAATACAGGAAGAGTTGTGAAAGCAGACTTTGGATGGACGCTTGATCATTTAGATGTACTAACCATAGCTAACAGTTTGTCATCGAACACGGTCAAACGCCATAGTTACACGTGTTGACACAACTTCAGTTAAAAAAAAATCACCACCTATTATTATTTTATTTATACCTACCTACCGACCCACTTTTCAACTAGTTTCAGTCCGAGAAACAAAAGATTTAGTTGAAGTGGCCTTATATTACATTGCTAGTTATTCTGTAGGGAATTCAGCTACAAACAAGTCACTCTATAGTCAGATCAGTTAGAAGAAGGTACCTAATAGAGAGAGCTACAAAGAAACCATCATGTAGAGAGCTCAGCCGCAAACAAATCACCCTGTAGAGAATTCAGCTACAAACAAATTGCCCTGTAGAGAGATCAGCTAGAAGAAGTTACCTCGTAGAGAGTTCAGTTATCAAGAAACCATCATGTAGAGAGTTCAGCTGCAAACAAATCACCCAGTAGAAAGTTTCGCTATGAACAGATCACCCTGTAAGAGTTCAGTTAGAAACAAGTCATCCTGTAGAGAGATCAGCTAGAAGAAGTCACCTTGTAGAGAATTCAGCTACAAAGAAACCACCATGTAAGAGAGTTCAGCTGCAAACAAATCACCTGTAGAGAGATCAGCTAGAAACAAGTCACCCTGTAGAGAGATCAGTTAGAAACAAGTCACCCTGTAGAGAGTTCAGCTAGAAGAAGTTACATTGTAGAGAGTTCAGCTACAAAGAAACTACCATGTAGAGAGTTCAGCTGCAAACAAATTGCCCTGTAGAGAATTCAGCTACAAACAAGTCATCCGGTAGAGAGATCAGCTAGAAGGATCACCTTGTAGAGAGTTCAGCTACAAAGAAATCACCCTGCAGATAGTTCAGCTACAAACAAGTCATCCTGTAGAGAGATCAGCTAGAAGGATCACCCTGTAGAGAGTTCAGCTACAAAAAACAAATCACCCTTTAGAGAGATAAGCCAGACAAAGTAACCCTGCAGAGATAATGTATCAGTAAGAAACAAATCACCTTGTAGAGAGTTCAGCTAAATTTCAAGTCACCCAGTAGAGAGTTCAGCTACATTTCAAGTCACCCAGTAGAGAGATCAGCTCCAAACAAGTTATCTATAGGAATAATTTACATGTAATAAATATGTGTATTTGTATTATATATACTAGTATATTAAAAATTTTGAATTTAAAAATGAAGTAGGGATCCAAGCGATAAAAAGTAGTGAAACAAGAGATGAACAATGGTAGTTATTACAGCATAGCTCAGTGGGAAATCCTTACTTTGGCAATGAACACAAAATAATTGTTATACCATGCCAAAGTAGGGATTTCCCACTGAGCTATGCTGTAATAACTACCATTGTTCATCTCTTGTTTCACTACTTTTTATCGCTTGGATCCCTACTTCATTTTTAAATTCAAAATTTTTAATATACTAGTTTGTTTAGTTTTTTGTTAAAGCATACAGCTAGTTATAAACGTGTGACTGTTCTATTAGGGTGACTGCTGTATTAGAGTATCTCGAGTCAGCTTGCAAAAGATGTGTGCTTGTCCAAAAGGGCTCGAAAAAGGGTGTGTTCATCGTGGTTTTGACCACACACCTTCAAGTTAGTAGGCTGATTCGAGATACTCTAGTCTAATAATCGATCGAAACCACGATGAACACACCCTTTTTCCGAGCCCTTTTTGGACAAGCACACAGCTAGCGTAAAAGGGGCGTGGTCTCGATCCATATATCGATATACGTAGAATAAAGAATGGGCGTGATCTTGTGGCCTATCGTGGAGTACTGGTACCTCTGTAGCTACAGTAGCGTATTCTAAGCACCTTAAATAATTTTGTGGCGTCTATTATGCTGCTTAAAGAAAGTGTTGATATGGAAAATTAACGCCTCGATATGGTTTCGTTGGATGAAGAAGAAGACAAGCAGCCTGATTGAAGATAAAAGAAAAGACAAGGCGTACAGGGGGTACACTCGTCGGAACCCCAAAAGGCACATTCCACTGGTGAGCTTGTTGTTGTAAAGTAAAATGGCGACCGTGTGCTGCTTCGTTTGGGCTCTAGGCTTGCGAATGTGGTCAGTGAGTGAGGCAGTGAGGCAGTTGTACTAAATTTGGAGATTTTGGCGATTTTTTAAAATTTAATATCCGGCCACCTGTAAGTGTTTCGTTGTATTTAATGCTGTTTTATGTATTATATGGACTAGTACTATTTCGTAAAGGTGGCTTTCGTTTTGTAAGATATCTCTAGGATGATTTTTAAAGGTGGAAAATTTGGCGGCGCGCGAAACATTCACCACGATCCCTACTTAAACGGTACGACCGTACCGTTTGATAATTTGAACATTTACTGATAAAATCTGAAATAGTTAAAGTATTTAAAATCTGCTTCATCTTGTGTGGTAAAGAAGGTTAAAAAGTCCTAAAGCCGGCCATAGGCTGGCTTTGGAGTATACAAATACAAAAATAAGCGAAATCTAATCCAAAACAGCCAAGCAGTAAAAAGAGTGCGGCCCTCAAAAAGGCTATGGTGAAAAAAGATGTGAAATCCAAGGTGGAGGCCAAGAAATGATAGGTTAAAAAGTTTAATAACGACAATTCAGGAGAAGTTTGTGCCAAGACCAAGCGGTACCAAATTCACCTGAATTGTTTTTATTAAAATTTTTTACCATTAACCTACCATCACAGCCATTTCTTGGCTGCCACCTTGGATTTCACATCTTTTTTCACCATAGCCTTTCTGAGGGCCGCACTCTTTTTTATAGCTTGGCTGTTTTGGATTAGATTATAAAGACTCCACAGTGAAATGAACAAAATTTGTCTGCTAATCATTTATATAATCCTTATTTGTAATGACTCTGCAGGGTACATGATAAATCAACAGGAAAGAGATTGTCAATTGTAGTTGCATGTGACTGTGCATCCTACAATCTAGCTATCTGCATACCCTTTTTGCAAGCTAACTTGCCATAATCCATTAATTTTGTACTGAAGTATGACTCTAATAAATTAGGTCACTGACCACAACTAGGCTAGCTAGCTTGTGTAAAAAAACTATGTTTATTTCACCATGGGGGTCTTTAAGAGGTGAATTGCTTAACCTCAAAAATATTGCCCCTCGAAATATTTAGGGCCATTTTAGGCTATACAGTAACCTATGGCATGATAGTGCTTGTACATGATTCCATTAGGCCATTCCAAGTAGTAATCCTGTTTCAGGTCCCCTCACATCAGTTTTTGGTTTTCTCTAACTAATACCATTATTTTGGTGTTATGCTTGAATATTCTATTTAATAGTGCCTCTTACTGTTTAGAAGAATTACTAGTAAGTTTCATGCATGCATGTAGTATTGTGAATTACTGAATTAACCTGTAATATACGTAGCTAGCTATAGATACTTAGACGGCTATATACAAATATTTGCGTGTCACGATGGATACATTTGAGTTCATCAGTGGGATTATAACCTATGCCTCAGCCAAAAGGTCAAGTCTACACTAGCTATACCTTAGGACTGCAGTGTACAGAAGTTACATGCACTTATACACAGCTATATATTTAAAGGAATTGAAGTACTGCTGCATCTGTTAAGCTAAAGACTAAATTTGTTGCAACCTATGCAAGCCTCAACCAGAAAATACCAGAAAAGGTTTCACCTGTTCCTGGAAGATTAGAAGTATTGATAAAGTATATGCACCAATGAAACCATTGCACCAAAAGGTTTGCTTTTAATACCATGATGTGTCAAAAATTCAGTTACTGTCCTTCTTTAATCCATGATTGCAACATCTCTTTTTATCGGCACAAATCTTGATAATCAAAGCTATATCAGTTCAAGTTTGTTACAAATGATTCCATGCAGGAAATTTGATTAATCATTCTCATGCATGTATGCATGTGTATAAATTTTGTTCATGCTGGTTCCCTGGACAAAATATTGCCTGTCTAGTAATGAATTCAAATTTAAAAAGTTTGTACATGACATTTCATTGATGAATATGATAGATATAATTTTGTAGGTTGAAGTTAAGTTAATGTTAGACAAGTGTGCAAAAAATTTGGAATTTTCAACCAGAGTAGAGACCATAGTACGTCGATAAAAAGTACTGAAACAAGCTGGAGTAGTGCACGATATTAAATCACAGTAAAACAATAAGAAGTGCTATATCCCTACTGTGTTCAAGATACTCTTGATAATACAAATGCACAGTAGGGATATAACACTTCTTATTGTTTTACTGTGATTTAATATCGTGCACTACTCCAGCTTGTTTCAGTACTTTTTATCGATGTGCTATGGTCCCTACTCTAGTTGAAAATTCCAATTTTTTTTTGTGCACTTGTTTGTAAACTTTTTTGTAAACAATTTATTATGATTGGTGAACCCATGCATACCGCATCTGAAATGGCGCTGTATACCCCAGCTATATCAATTATCGTCTAAAAGGTGAAGTATCCATTATGCTTCATTGTCAGCTATGTTCAACCCGTTACACATCATTACGAATCAAGAACTGTTCGAATAATCCACGCATATCGAAAGAAAGAAATGGCGTTGCACACCCCAGTTATATCAATTATCGTCTGAAAAGTGAAGCATCCATTACGTTTTGTTGTCAGCTATGTTCAACCTGTTACACAGCAGTACGAATCAAGAACTATTCGAAAAGCAGAAATGGCACCGCACACCCCAGTTATATCAATTATCGTCTGAAAAGTGAAGCATCCATTACGCTTTGTTGTTGGCTATGTTCAACCCGTTACACAGCAGTATGAATCAAGAGAAAGCACTTCTGCAATCAGAGTATAGCCACTATGAAAAAAACAGATGATTTCGTTTCGAAGGGAAGCCATCACATACTACCACCAAATTAACTGTCAGCAAAGATGAATGGGACACAAAGGAGGACACTGGTAAGTCCACGAAGAATACATTGTATGTACTGCGATATTCCAAAAGGCACCTGTCAGGCCGAAGTGACATTGAACACTGAAAAAATCAAGCCTGTAGCCTTAGCCGTTATTGAGTTACGCTTGTCTGAAGGCATCAGTCAGTCAGTCAGTCAGTCAGTTACTTACTTACTCAGTCAGTAGAAAATTCCGTTAAATAATTTTTTTTTTAAATTAAAAATTACGTAGCAACTTGTTGAAAGTGTTTTGGGTCGATCTGAAAACTTGCTTGGGCTTAGTTTTACCTAACCAATACTGCCTCATCGTCTGGGCAAATCGAGGTTGGTTTTCGGGTGATATTATTTCGTGGGCCACGCTTACTCCTTTGTGGTCCCTACCATCATGCTATATGATATATGTACAAGAAAACTTGATGGAATAGAAGATTACAATTCACAGTGTAATTTGTCCCATACTTTAGATTGCCATCTATCTACAATGCATTATACTGCAGACCTGCATGAACGTTTTATGGTATTTGTTGCTATACCTACATGTAAATAAGGCCACTATTTGGTGATTTTCTATTTTTTCATTAGAAAATTCCAAATGTAAAGTATGGATGGGTCATTACCATTATCCATTATCACCACAATATAGCTGGCTAGACTTATTTTCATACCTCTATACTCTCTAGGACCTGACACTCTCTGCATAACAGGCAATTTTAATTTAGCTAACTCAACATAGCTAGTTTGGCAACTATTCTCTTTAGATGTAACTACATATCGTCACGTGATCACCTCCACTCAAGGATCAACTTCTTACTTGTGAATACCATTGCACAAATCTTTAACATTCTCTTGGCTACAATGCACAAGGTAGGTACTGTATAAGTGCAACAATCTTGAAAACTGAGCTGCACATCCTCAATATTTGGTCATAGATAGTATACCTATTGACAATAGGTATGATTTGGGTAGTCAGATGAAATAATAATTAAATCGTTAGTAATGGGGAAAAAAACGTGTGGCAGTAAAAATACATGTGGGCACTGATGAAAAACAGAAAACCATTAAATAGTGGCCTATGGCCAAACCATAAATAAGGCCAGGCAAACTTGATTAGTGTTTCTCATCCCTACCTTTTAACCCCACCGCCTCTAATTTCATTATTGCTATTATCAATCACGTGCACACGTATTTTGATGCTAAACTAGTTCTTAAAAGACTTTAACTAATTTTTATAGTAATAGACAGCTTGATGTGGAGTGAGTATTATCTTTAATAATGAATGACCTCCCACCCACATGGAAGTTTGAATTAACATGGATGAGAAACAAGTAATCAAGTTTGCCTGGCTTAACATACAGTAGGTTAATATCCAGGCATGGGGCGAAGTACTTTGGTACTTGTACTTAACCTTCTTGAGTACTTGTACTTATACTTAAATACTTTTTGTACAAATGTAATGTACTTGTACTTATACTTAAGTCCTAAGTAATGTACTTAAGGTACTTAAAGTACTTATAAGTACATGAAGTACAATGAAGTCCTTTTACATATGTATAAGTGAAATAAGTTGTAGCTATATATATATATATTGGCTTAAAGATATTCCTGGATTGACATGGTCAGCTTTTGGTTGAAGTCACAATTGCTGCATTTGCTCTAAAAACAGGATTTAAAAGGTTTCCCATCTTCTGATTCATTTCTCTGTTGATCTTAGAAACAGTTGTACTGCTTTTGGCCTGAAAGATTTAGTTGATCATTATAAGAAGCAGGCAGCTATAGCAGCTAAGAAGAAAGATTATGTCCTGAACAGGAAGTCAAAAACAATGAAGTCATATCAAAAATAGCCATTGGGATTGCAAATCTAATGAAAATATGGTAAATTTACTGATATTAACAAAATTCCGCATTTCAAATGACAAGATGGTAAGCTCAAAACCCACTAAACTGAGGACTAGGATACACAATTTGAGTTTATAAAGACTTATACTGGACTTAATCCAACCATTACAAACAGTCACTCACACGGATGCTTTTCGAAGTGAACTCCCGTATATTTCATCTAAACACTAAAAAGGCGGTTACTAGACCGGCCACTCTTGGTCCAATTCATTCGAAATATCAAAGAATGATTCATATATACGGTATTCCAGATCGTTTATTCTAATTAAATTCATTAGTTTAGGGTGAATTCCCATGGTCTTGGCAACCGGTGAATCCCACAATGCATTTCCTGTACATTACGCATTGGGTAAAATGATGAACAAGTGGCAGAATTCGAGAAAAGGCGGTGATATGCACTGCAGCTAGAGCCATGAGAACAAGGTGGAGTGTTCCTTAGAGGTATGTGTGTAATAAACAGACCGTTTTTTGTGGGTACCACCACGTAATGTTGCTGGCGTTTTGAAAGTACACGAAAATCACTGTGTTTTTATGCCATTTTGTGCATTTTACGTGATTTTGGGGGCGTATCCTTTTCAATGGTAATGTATTACTAATGTTCAAAACTTTTTGACATGCAGGTACATGAATACATTGAAGCTGACGCAGTAACAATGGCCCAAAGTCCAGCAAATAAGATAACCAAAGGAAATATCCTCTGCTTTCAAGGTTGGCAAAAAACATCCTAGGAGTACCATCTTCCTCTGTGCCTGTTGAGAGACCCTTTAGCATTGTAGGAAAGGTATTTATTCCTGAAAGATTTCGCCTTACAGATGGCAGATTTTCACAATTTTATTAGGTGCAACCAAAACTACATAAATGCAATCATGAACAGTGTAAGCATAATCTGTACTACTTAAATACTTTCAAAAGTACTTGTACTTTACTTAAGCACTTTCACATGTACTTCGCCCCATGCCTGTTAATATCTATGGTCAAACTCCCTCATCCAATTTAACAAGGACCAGGAACAGGAGTACCACTTCCAATTGCAAAAATAACACTGTTCTGCTGATCATGGTTTTCCAGATTCTCTATGAAGCTACGATTGTGGTAAAGCCTGTATATCCGATCAATGCATTAAAACAGAAAATCCATGCTTATAACAGTATATGATGTGCATTATTAAGAACACACAAATACACACGGCATAATGAAGAGTTTTTGATTAATTAACACTTAAACTAACCTGGTAGATTGAATTGGTATGATCAAGAGTTAATAATAAGAGAGGTATGATGTAATCAAGTTGTATGCTCGAACTGCATCGTGGCACTCGATGTGGCGCTATAACGCGGGAATCGAAGTTATCACGTGAGTAGGGAAAGTCCCAAGCTTTAAATAGTTCAAGTTGATTTTCTATAGATTGAGATTTGTAATTCATTGCGTTGTGCAGTACAGGATTTTACAGATCAGAGGTTGTACTGGTGAGTCGAGTGCTTGAGAGCATGCATATACTAGCAGAGGCTTAAATGGTGCCCGGCAGTGAAAGGTGGGGTGATACTATAGGTTCGAGTATAGGCTACCTCACAGGCCAAATTATTGTACTATTGGTTGCTGTACAGGCAGAGAGTGTAAATGCATCAATGGAACAAAATTACAAGAAGTCTAACTTCATAATTCATAAGGGTCATTGACCATAAAGCTACACAGTGAGAGAACTCATAAAAAAGCTGTAGTAAAAAGAATGAAAAAGGTTGTACCCAAGGGTTGCACCAAAATGTTGACTGAAATAATAGGTTAACCTGTACCAGCAGATTCAAGTTGGAGTACATGATTTTATTATGCCAAGAGTACATACCGATGTGACCATAGATACTATAGACTCCATACGGAGTCTATACTGAGTGTCTATGATGTAACACAAACCAGAACTTGGGGTGAAATTCTTTGTATCAGTATGGAGATCACAAGTAAACACCTATGCCATTCAACTTACCCATGTCTTCATTTTTTTTCAATTGATACTCTTCAATGTGTTTTAGGAGAATGAATGAAAGTATATGTAGTGATTTGTAACAGCAATCTGGGGGATTCCATATGGTGTTTCACCTAAAGTCCTGTGTAGATATGTACTTTGACTGGCTGCCAAGTAACCGACCTGATGAAGAAACAAATGCAAATCATGTAGACAGACAGCTTTTTAGCTTTACATAGTAATAACCAAGTTGCAGGCATAATATACAGGATAATTATTTAAAGATGTTTTCTCTTTCCATTTTTGTAATTGTGGCCATACACTATATAGCTTTGAATTGGTCATTTTGAAGCTGGACTTTGTACCACAAAGTCAATAAAATTAATTTCTTGGAAACTGAGCTTTCTACCACAAACTCCATTATTGGAATGAGCTGAATTCTTGGAAAGTGGGCTTTGTACCACAAATGTACATTCCCTGCAAGTGCATGTATTGTTGTGGCTATTGTGGGTTTCTAGTTGACATTACTTGGTAACTCCTCCAAGGAAGATGTTTGTCATGTCTGTTTTAGCTTGAAACACTAGCACATCCTACATATACTCAGCCGAAGTATTTATTGTACATAAACATGCACAACAAAACTGCAGTAAAACCAATTCTTGTTTAAAACTACAGGACTCTGCTAAGTGCTAATCCTATTTTTGCAATTTTTAACCACCTGGTCTGGGATTTTTTCTGCATTCAACAAAGTTTGATCCAGTAGAGTTTTAACAATTGTCCTGTGTTGCAGACAGTGTATATATATATGTACCTTGCAATTGTGTTCATTCTTTGTTACAGAGATCACATTAAAACAACATGACTGACTCCAGTCCTGGAAGGACTGAAGAAAGTGCTGATAAAAGTTCAACTGGAAATGAAGTAGATACTGGTGTAAACAAAGTCAAACCTGAAGAACAAAGCAAAACCTCTGCATTCAGCTATCTTCTAGATGGCTCTGTATCTCCTCCTTTGTTGTACACTAATGGTTAGTCAGAGTATTTAATGCATATATACGACGTTATCTACATATGCTTATGTAGGCATCCAGTTTCAAATAAAAGATTCTCACAAAAAGGGGCCATCATGTGCTTATGCTAGTCTTCCAGGAGTTCAGTCTACTCCTTTTGATTGGAAGATGTGTTGTGATCGTGGGGATGATGTGGGAAGCGAACATGTTACTTACTATCAATTGAGAGATACAGATAAGAGCCTACAGGACATTTTATCTGACTGTAGCTATAGCGTTATTGGGCTGATTATAATTAACAATAGTAATCATCCATTACTGTCAGATGATATCGTGAAGAATGGTATACCACAAAGTCTGCCCATGTACATTGTATCTTCACAGGATGGAAAAGATTTGATTTCGTATGTTCAAAGACATGGTGAAGGAAGTGTACAAGTTAAAATAGTTGTTGGAAATGGTTTTGCTTTGTCAGAATCTATGTTTGACAGAGACAATCAGAGGCTTTTACTAGGTTAGTTTCATTTGTGTTCTTTTTGTAAGCTGACAGTGCAGTAATGAAGTTATGCTTATGTTAAAAGCATTGTCTTCTGCCAACTTGCCTTACTGACTGACCCTCTAACCATCTAACTGATGAACATAACTTGATAATGGCTACTGCTATGTACGAGTTTTAATTTTGACAGTTAAGTATTGCTTTGGCCCAAAATGTGCCTTTTGGCATACCTCAGGAGGCAGTTGCATCACATGATCAACTGCACATGTGATGCGTGGTGAAATAGCAAAGGACTAACACAAAATTTGTTGAGACAGCAGCAGCAGCAGCTACAATGAACTTAAGTGGTCATGTTGTTAAGTTAACACAAACTGTTAAGTTGAATAGTTGATACATTACGAATGTTTATGTTTTGGACATGTGGTGGGGACATGTGGTGGGCACATGATGTGTTCAAGTTCAACAGTCAAGATGTCTAAGTTACTTTATCAATTGTTGACCACAACCAAAACAAAAATAAAAAATAAAAAAAATTGCCATCTAAGGGACTCAAGTGTGGAGGGTACTGATGTGCTGGAAAGTGAAGATTAGTTAGTATTACTATATAAGCTGCATAAACAGCAGTGTGTAGGAAAAGTAATTTTATAAGCAAGTAGATCATCATCATAAAATATGCTGAGATCATTACCTCACGTAAATGTTTGTTCCCTAACTACATATATGTTATTATGTAGGGAGTTAATTTTGAAATCAGGTATGTAGTAACTTGGGTCATACATCTGTGCAAGTGTAAGGAAAAATTAAATTTGAGTATGGAGCATAGAAATGATGATATGAACAAAGTTGGGATTAAATGTCCACTAGTATAGCTTTAGGTGTAGATGACCTCCCTTGTTTTATTGCTATGATCTCTACTCAAATGAACCATTGCATATCACATCAAAGAAAAGAATGACACCAGATACATTAGAAAATAAATAATTTAAAATTAGCAGTTGAATGTGTGCCCCATCAATTGATTACTGAATGCAAGTGGCCATTCTGCTTTGTTATCAGCTTGTTATATATGGTATTACAATGAGAAAAGTACAAGAAGTGCCTTTGCAATCAATTCAGGGACTACAGAAATTGCAACTAAACATGTACCCGACTGTTTTACTGGAAAGTGATGTGGCCATTCTGCTTTGTTTTCAAGTATGTTATACAGTATTACATATGTACAACAGTACCTCTGATATCAATCCAGTCACTACGGAAATTATGGATGATTCTCATGATAGCCCATTGTACTGAAGCCATTATGCGTTAACATTACTACAAACCAACACCTATCCAGTAGTGGAGAAAGAAATGGGGACAAAGGTAACTTTATGATCGATACATTGCAGCTACTGCGGTTGATGAAAAGGCACGTCATGTGGGCTGAAGTGGCATCAAATGGTACAGAAATCAAGCCCATAGCCTTGTCCATTGTGAATTTATGCTGGCTGGAGGCATCAGTCCGCTAGGCAGTCAGTCAGTCAGTCAGTCAGTCAGTCAGTTAGCAGAAAATTCAGTTAAACAAAAAAAAATTGATTTATAAAAATGCTGGGATCACTCTGAAGACATTTCTGGCATTGATTACACATAGCCAATATTGCCAAGCTGTTGTAAAGGAAAGACAAGGCTGGGTTTAGGTGTGCTTAAACCAGTTATGATACAATATTAATAATTATTCAAATACTGGCTCTGTACGTACCACTGTATAAAGGGTGCTTGAATAACATATACTATTGAACAATTTGCTTATGAAACATTCAATGAGTTTATGTCCTATGAATTATAAAGTATATTTATTTTATTTATTAATGCTTTACAGCACAAGTGCTGAAGGTCTGTATGACACCTGGTCCTACAGCCTGCTCAAAGACTTTAGCTACACAAGGTGTGTTTGAAAAGTTGGAGAAAGGAGAAGAAATCCATGACTGGACCTAGGTGGCCTCGAACCTGCAGCCATCCGATTTACGCTTGAACGCTTACAGGAATCTACCAGGTGGTCAGGATGTTTTCTCCTTGTTATTTTCATGTAGCTATATCCATAGGAATTCTAAAGAGTAACTCATTATCTCTAAGTACCCCAAGTAGAACCAAATGGACACTAGTTTATTTATTAATGCTTTACAGCACAAGTGCTGAAGGTCTGTAGGACACCTGGTCCTACAACCTGCTCAAAGACTTTAGCTACATAAGGTGTGTTTGAAAAGTTGGAGAAAGGAGAAAAAATTCATGACTGGACCTAGGTAGCCTCGAACCTGCAGCCATGCCGATTTACGCTCGAACGCTTACAGGAGTCTACCAGGTGGTCAGAATGTTTTATATGACATGCATGCAATGGCAGTTTGATTTTTTGAGATAGAGATTTATTATGATTATATGATGTTAAAATTTTATGGTACAAAATTCTGAATACTAAGCTGCTTTAAAAGTATATTGAAATTTCCATATAAAATGGTGAAGTGGTGTTACATAATATATGCTCTATCTTACCTGGATCATGTGGTCATGTGGTTTGTAAATATTATTGTCTACTTTTTAGATTCACCTAGAATGGACATTCACAAGATTAGCAAACCAACAGTGTTGAAAAATGGAATTAAAAGTATTTTTAAAAGGAAAAGAGGAAGCATACATGTAGTTTCAGGAAGTCCAAGTGATATCCAGACTTTGATGTCATTTTTTCATACTTATGAGGTATACCATATAGAGTGTTGTTCAGTCATTTTGGGTATTGGGACAATAAACAGTGTTCATGTACAGTGTGTGCTTACTCATATTGCACATAATAGGGTTACTGGGACTAAGTTTGTAGTGGGTTGTACTTTACATATACTGAATACAGTGGAACTTGTGTTAATGAATTACAGCAAGGTCCAAAACATACAAATGTATGCATTGTGGTCACATAAGTTAAACACTCAAAGTTGTCCTTGTGAATACAGTACAAAAGAAGTGAGTGTAAAAAAGTAGCCTTTGCAAAATCAAGAAGAATCAAAGTTAGCGGTCAAGAAATGGCTGCAATAGTGTGAACGTCTCATAATGGCATGTGAATACTGTCATCATAAGTACGGTAGTACTGTATAGTAGGAATCATGAAGGTTTGAGCTTTTCTTGCCAAAAAAATATCACACAAAACTAACCTCACTCCTGCTTCATAACAGCTTGGCAGTATTGCATAGTTGAGCATAACCAAGCCCATAAATGTCCTCAGAGTAGTCCCAAACCCTTCCAATGAAATTTATTTTATTTTATTGAATTTTCTACTAACCGACTGACTGCCTGACCGACTGCCGGACTGACTGATACCACTGCCAAATGTAACGTAACTATGGTTAATGCTGCAGGCTTGATTTATTGCGTTATTTCCAGATGTGCCCATAGCAGCTACAATGCATACATCATAGACTTGCCTTTGTCTTCCTTTTTTTCTCCATGATTGTGTATGTGTTGATTTGCAGTGACAAGGCATCAGTGCAGCTGACTGTCACAAGAATTGTCTGTAATTTTTGATGTGACTGGATTGATTGCGGAGGTCCTTCTTTTGCAGTTCTTTGTAATGCTGTACCGTAAAGTCGGGTTGTTAAGCGCATGCGCTTATAATTTTCGGAGAAAACTTTTTGTGAAAATCATACTGTCTGTTAGGCGCATACGCCTAATAAATAATTATGGTGAGTGTAACACGGAATCACTACGTTGTAACAGAGTTGTTAATAGTTTGTACTGGTTACCATGTCAGTATGTAAGGATATTTGACTCCATTTTCAGGTGAAATCCTTCGTGATGAATGAAATTATCACTATCCAGATGGCTGATTTGCTGTATACATAGCAAAGAGAGACCACAAGGGGAGACGTAAGTGCTTGAGGAGACATTAATTTTTCAGTACTGTCAGCTTTTCTTGCCGTTTCTTGTTGTGTGTAGCTCTATCATTGCATTTTTGCCGTATGCGCTTATCATCCATGGTTAGTCACAAGAAATGTGTATGCGCTTAACAAATAATATGCGCTTAATAGATACATGCGCTTAACAACCCGATTCTACGGTATAACAACCCGATAATGGATGACCATTTGCATCCAAGTAATTAATAGTCGGGGCACACATTTATATCATGCAACTTCTGTATTGGCTGGATTGAATGCAGAAGAGCTTGTACTGTACGTTTTTCAGTAATTGATAGTAGGGGTGCGAATGTATGTGTGTATGTATGTATGTTTGTATGTTTGTGTGTATGTATGTATGTATGCATGTGTGTATGTATGTATGTATGCATGTTTGTATGTATGTATGTATGTATGTATGTATGTATGTGTGTATGTATGTGTATGTATGTATGTATGTATATATGTATGTATGTATGTATGTATGTATGTATGTATGTATGTATGTATGTATGTATGTGTGTGTGTATGTATGTATGTGTGTGTGTATGTATGTATGTATGTATGTATGTATGTATGTATGTATGTATGTATGTATGTATGTGTATGTATGTATGTATGTATGTATGTATGTATGTGTGTGTGTATGTATGTATGTATGTATGTGTGTATGTACGTACCTATAAATAGTTTACTATTGTTTCATACATAACAAGTCACCCTGTATAGTTCAGCTACGTCATAATCTATAGAGATTAGAGAGTTCAGATATGTTTGAATTTTATTCTGTAGAGAGTTCAGTTACATTCCAAGTCACTAAGTTAACCATGTTACTAATCACCTTGTAGAGCATTTAGTTATGTAACAAGTCACCCTGTAAGCCTTTTGGCTATGTAACAAGTCACCGTATTAGATCACTTATAAATACTTCAAACAGACCACACAGATCAATCTCTTCCATCTATTTAAAAAAATACAAGCAGAGTAGAAGCTCCAAATCTGGCCATAGGCTGACTTGGGCAAACAACCAAGCTGTGATAAAGGGTGGTGCTCCCTCCCCAAAAGGGCCAGAATGAAATAAAAAGTTGTTAATAAATGGCTGCAATGATATTATTTTTAACAAGTGTGGTCTTTAAAATGATTGCTTGGCATTAAAGAAATTGCATTCATTCACCTTTGATTCACAACTTCTTATCCTGGCCTTTTGTGAAATAGCCGTACCCTTTTTTAAACAACTTGACTGTTTTGGTATAGATATATGCAGTAACAAATTGATTTTTAAAATGAAGTAGGGACTTCATGTGCTAAAGTACGTAGGTAGGTATATGGTGTGGTAACACTATACTTTGGCACTGAACAAATTGATCTCAAGTTGAAGTAGGGTTTTTTTCTTACTTTGTCTCTATATTGTTTTACTACTTTATTTAAATTTCACTTATTAAACATGTAGAACAATCATCGCGAAGAGCAACCAGAAAAGGCCATAAATACTCTTCGAAAGGTTTCCAAAGATACTTTTAATAAGGATTTCCTCACTTATCTTTTGATAGCCTATCGCTTCACAACGTAAGTTGTTTATTATGAGTAATCAAATATCTGCACTGAGCTCTATATAGTTTAGTGACGTTAGTCTAGATCACCTCTGTATGTATGTATGTGAAGCTATTGAAGATATTATGCATCTACTCAGTACTGTAACACTGTGTGCAATAGTTTTAAATTGGTACAGGTAGTATATTAAGTGTTTCCTTTAAAGTTGAAATTGTTACAATCTGCTGTATTTCTGTGAATGCTACGTAATTGCATCACAATGATACCATCTATGTATGAGCAAAACCTTAGCAACTGTTACAAAAGTAGTTTTTAGAATACAGCGGTCATGACTTCTGTAAATACAAACTTAAATTGATCATGAGGGATACTATACAAGGGCATATGACATGTAACTTGCTGAAATTTTGATTTACACATACTGTACAGTTTGTGAGTCGAAGTGCAGGTGATGTTTGTTGTACAGAATTGTTATTTTTGTTGTGTAACAAACTGCAACAGTCCAATTTGACAACGTGTGTCATGAGGCCAAGGAAGCTGGTACGTCACACCATGGGTATATTAACAGGAAGAAAGAAAATTACATTTTCATACGTGTGTAGTGCCATGGTCCCTTCTCCAGAACACACCATTTTTCATGAACCACAATAGTGGATTCATAATAGGGATCACCCATGTTTTTTTTTGAAAAAACTCTAATAGAACGCACTCCTAAAAACCACCTTGGAAAGCATCTTTCAACTCAAAACAACCCTCTGGTGGTTCTTTACATGAGTATTGGTCCACAAGTAAGTATCAAGTGAAAAGGAATTAGTATCTGTATTTCAGACAAATGTGAAATTTGCCATTTTGTTCATCGTCATATTTTCATATTCTAATTTTGTTACAGCAAAAATTATCCACTTTTTTGCACTAAAAATTATATAGCCATGCTTACTGAGTCCTTCCATGTGTTCATGACCTATTAATAAGCCCTTATTCCACAGATCGCCAACCACCCTACACCTCGCTAAGTTCTCTTCGCCATTGCACTATTGGCACAGTTCCATATATTAAAGAAGCCATATAACAATAAAATTACAGGATTTTGTTTTGTGAGCTTTGTTGTAGCATTTATCTAGGCTGAAGCAGTACTCAAGGCTGTAACAGCGCTTTTTTCCACTTAGAAGATCGCACATAGCATCTCTGCATGGTGAGCATACATCTACCTGTAAGCACACGATCGCGATTTGCTATACAAGCAGCCATACAAGTGCTCTCTCACACAGACATAGCGAAGTGATAGCACTGATACCAGAAATTATTCATTATTGTGAATGTAGTTTCTATAAACCATTTCCTTTCCACGCAAAGCCTCAAGTTGGTGGAGTCAGTTAGTCTTGTTAATTAAAATTAAGAATTAAAACTATTTGTGAGTGCCTTACTTGTCTGACCACATTGTGTAAACAACATGGTTTCATGCTGCTGATAACCCATGGTTTACAATAGACATTACAGCAACACAATAACTGACTGAATGATGTGTGTGCATGCAGATTACAGTGTAGCTACTCTACAGTATATGTGTACAGTGGTCTGAACTTGCCGGGTCCTGGGTGTGTTCAGATAATCGAAAAGTTTGGATGATCAAAGCCCATTCATTTATATACAGAACCTTGCTCAATTACTCTAATAAAACGCACACCTTATTATAAAACACTCTAATAGAGCAGTCATCGCTACAGTTCGGATAACTGAAAGTTCGGTTAATCAGTGGCCAGATAATTGAGGGACCACTGTATGATGTGGTGTGTGAAACAATTTATTTGTGGATGCCATATATTGTTTGTGGGAAGCCATATGCATTCATACGTGTCCACAACATAGATTTCTTCACTATATACCAAATGGGTACAATGCTCACATGAACAACAAACTCTAGCTTCACGTACTATATTACGTAGCATTATATTATCATTTATACTACTGTGCACCAATGTAGTCCATGTACTCATGGAAAATCTGCATGTGATTCTTATTGTGTAACTGTTTATGCAACCTGGCAATACGTACCTGTAGCATAGTCATGAGATTAAATATCCACTAGTACAACTGCAGGTATAGATAATATCCCTTTTTTCCAGGGGCGTATCCTGGACTTTTCCATGATGGTCTCCAGATTTGGTGGTAAGTTATTGATGCAGGATCTGGAGGCACAACCCCAGCTGCTGACAAATTTTGTACATTAAATTTATTAGTTTATGCTCTATGAATAATACGTACAAACCATTTATTTATGTGACCGGATCTGCCAAAACCTGACATAATCGTGCAAGCCTAAATTTACAATATTAAGCATTGAATACAATGGGTGAAATACTTGCATATTATTGGTCTTTTGTTTAGTGAAGGAAGGGACTATCAATAAAAACTTGGATATCATCTTATTCGCCTACTCAAGAGAAGTTCAAAAATCTTTATTTCGTTGCAGTAGACCCAAGGGCATGCAAGTTATGGAGCGATCATACACAATCAATCTTTATTTACAAATTTTGCCTTTGTATGCAGTGAAGAAAGGCAATAAAAGGAAAAGTACCTAGTAATCAATTCCCCTACTCATGGCAAATACTATGGTGCATTTCAACTCCATATGTTTTTCTGTTTGTAAGTTACAACCATTTTAGTAAGCACCTGTAATTTATTTTCCCTATACTAACTGTACAAATCGATCTTTCTGTTGTTGCTACTTTGTAGGGCTGTAACTCTGAAAGTTATTGGAATATGATATTGAAACTTTGCCAGAGGTATACTTGGCGAAGTAGATTATAAAAATTTAATAAACAGGAATTCGAAAATGTGTGATTGTGTTCGGTTTTCACAGATCTGGTCACCTATGCTATTTTCAATATAATATGCGTAGCTTCCTTCAAGTCCTATGGCTTATGGCTGGTCAGGAGTACTGTGGTGATCCAAATATATATCCAAATTCTTCAATTAAAACTCTAAACATTTGATTTAAGTACTAAATGTGTCAAGTTTCAAGCTAGTTTTGCATTTACATTATTATGAATGTTCTATTAGACTACTCTATTAGAATACATCTGACTGCTCTACTAGAGTATTTCGATCTTCATTAATGTTTTTCCTTGAAGTTAAATTCATACTCTTGTTCTCCATTAATCTTTTTTGAATAAGTTTCCTAATACACTGTAACTATACTGCTCTGCTCTATTCCTGTATATTTGTGCGGCCAAATTGTGATGGTTTGGTGTTTCTGCTGCAAGCCTACAAGTTCAAATTTCAAAGGGAGTTTCCAGGATCCCACCTGACTATTAGTTGCTGAAAAGTGAATTGACTATTCCACTTTGTTTTCAGCTATGTCCCACTGCATTATAAACGAAGGGCATCTCTACAATCTAGCAGAAATTATGACTGAATACATGTCCCTATCACCATCTATTACTGAAAGTGAAGTGCATGGCCATCCCATTTATGTCGCACTCGTTATACAGTGTTATAAATGATGAACAGTATGAGAAACGCCAATCCATCCACTATGAAAATGAAGCACTATTGTGCAAAACCCTTGGGGAAATTGAATAAACATATGGATGTACTATCTTCAGATCCGTAGTGCCAGGTGACAACATGTGGATTGGATTTGCTGTTTTGTCACGTTTTGGGTCACAACTAGCATATAAAAATGTAATTTGTACCCAATGATAACTTACAGTAACTTGGCTTCAATTTGCACAAAACAGGCAGCAGCGAATAGTGTAGTAACTTAGTCATTGTGTGACAACACCTCGGACAACATGTGGACCATAGTCCCATTAGGCATTGTAAAGATTTCAAAATCTCATCCCTGGTTTTATCAAGTTTGTTGGTCCCTCGTCTCAATCAGTTGAGTATTGCTAGGTCTAATACACTACTATGGTTATTGCTATCACTTTTGTACATCGAGAGTCCATCAAGAAGCGAGGAAGGCTAAGACTAACAGCAAATATCGTTTTGAATAAAGCACTTGTGGAACAGTCCACACGTTTCACTTGTTAAACTCATGAAGAGAAGCCTAATAGCACCTTGTTATTAATCTATTAATGAAGTACGCAGCAGTTAAAGTGATAACAACAAATTTGCATAGCTGCACAAGAAAACTACAGTAGCCTGGAGGGTTAATTATGGACAATAGTGATAGCCTGTACTGAAACCATGATGTGTTACCACAAATCAAGAAATGGGAGGACAAAGGTTTATGTAGCTGCTGCAGTTGGTAAAAAGGCATTAACCAGTGTTGTAGCCTTAATCATAGTTGAGTTATACTTGGCCGAAGGCATCAGTTAGTCAACTAGCTAATTGGTCAAAAAATTCAAAAAAATTCATTGAAAGGGCTTGGGGTAGCATTGAAACAAATGATGGAGGACCAGGTCCTAGAAGACCTTCTCTCCTCTTCATTTTACTTGATATCAGTCCAAAAAACCCATTCTGGAAATGTGTGCAAAGAGTAAAAGTTTTTAAAGGGGGGGTTGTAAGCATCTTATTTTTTCACTGGTCTACAGGAAATTCTGTTCACTTTTTGAAGATAATAACTACTTGTTTCTTCCTTCCTATGTATGTCGTTCTCTATTTCTCTATGTCCTTGACCCATTTATATGCATGGATTGCAATGGTAAAGTCCATTTTGAAGCTTCTTTGGTACGTGTATAACATGTTCTATGGAAACCCTATTATTTTAATTATATGTATATATGTACATTAAGTTCATGTCAGAGCAACAATGTCATTTCCTACCACTGCCTGTTTCACTTTTTATGATCACTTACTTATATCAGAGCTGCATGTGTTCTACCAGAAACCATAATACGTACACGCATCACTGACTAGGAAATTACAAAAACATCACCAATTCTGCCACAGGTGGAGTAGCATTGCTATGCTATGATTGTCTCACACATCATGCCCATAACAGGGTTTTGTTGTTGAGGGGGAATTTGCCCTCCGTTGGAAAACCCCTGCACCTTTAACATTAAGCTAAAGTTTATATGAAGGTCTCAGATACAAGTATGTCAACCATGACTTTATTATTGAACAAAGTGCATGATGTGTGTGGTTTACAGTGTGTCTGTATAATATATATATATATACTAGTATATTAAAATTATAAATTTAAAAATAAAGTAGGAATCCAAGCAATAAAAAGTAGCGAAACAAGAGAAGAACGATGGTAACCATTACAGCATAGCTCGGTGGGAAATCCCTACTTTGGCATGATATAGCCATTATTTTGTGTTCAATGCCAAAGTAGGAATTTCCCACCGAGCTATGCTGTAATGGCTACCATCGTTCTTCTCTTGTTTCGCTACTTTTTATTGCTTGGATTCCTACTTTATTTTTAAATTTATAATTTTAATATACTAGTTTGTTTAGTTTTTTTTGTTAAAGTATACAGCTAGTTATAAACATGTGACTGTTCTATTAGGGTGACTGCTGTGTTAGAGTATCTCGAGGCAGCCTGCAAGATATGCGCTTGCCCAAAAAGGGGCGTGGTTTCAATTGATTATAGAGTATGTCGAGTCAGCCTTCCAAATTGAAGGTGTGTAGTCACTGAAATACAGCTAGCGCAAAAGGGGTGTGTCATTGTGGTTTCAATCAGTAGATCGATAATGCGTAGAATGAAGAATGGGCGTGATCTTGTGACCCATCGTGAAGCTATCTAGCTAGTACCAGTACCTCCATAGAGTGCCCTCCGTCATAGATTATATCAGTAAGGAATATAATCTATTCCTCTGTACAGTAACGTAGTCTAAGTACCTTAAATAATCTTGTGGCGTCTATTATGCTGCTTAAAGAAAGTGTTGATACGGAAAATTAACGCCTCGATATGGTTTCGTTGGATGAAGAAGAAGACAAGCAGCCTGATTGAAGATAAAAGAAAAGACAAGGCGCAGAGGGCACACACTCGTCAGAACCCCAAAAGGCACATCCCACTGGTGAGTTTGCTAGTGTTGCATAAAATGGTTGCCGTGCACTGCTTCGTTTGGCCTCTAGGCTTGCGACTGTGATCAGTCAGGCAGTCAGGCAGTCAGTCTAAAATTCAAAGTTTTGGTGATTTTTAAAATTCTGTATCCGGCCACCTGTAAGCGTTTTGTTGCATTTAATGCTGTTTTATGTATTATATGGACTAGTACTATTCCGTAAAGGTGATTTTCGTCTTGTAAGATATCTCTAGGATGATTTTTAAAGGCGCGATTTTGGGCGGCGCGCGAAAATTTCACATGGATTCCTACTTAAATGGTACGACCGTACCGTTTGATATATGAAGTGATTATTATTATTAATGATGATTTTTTAAATACTGGTTTATAAAGTGGTCATTGACATGCAGAAGGGCTCAATAAGTTTTACTGTATTGTTTTTCTTTTACCTAAAATTGGGATCAATTTGCTGTAGGTCTGTGAAACAAAAGAATTAATCATACTGTGCGGTAGTACTGTATAGTAGGGTTTGGGCTTTTTTACCCAAAAATACTACCTAAAATCAGCCACAATTCTCCTTCATTGGTTAGGCATAGTCCAGCTTTGCAGCAACCCCAAACTCTTCAACAAGTTTCTATGTAATTTTAACTTTTTATTTAACTACTAACTGACTAACCAACTATGTAACTAGCTGACTAGTTTCAGCTAGACATGGCTCAACTATGGTTAAGGTTACAGACTTTATTTCTTCACTGTTGGATGTTGCTACGGCCTGAGATGTGCTCTTTTGCCACTGCAACAGCTACAATGTATACATTACTGATTATATTTGTCCTCCTTTGTGTCTCATTTCTTTCTCTGCTACTGTGTAGGTGTTGAATTGCGGTTATGGGCCATGGCTTCATTGCTATAATTCTCGTTGTGTGACTGGATTGATAGCAGAGATACTTCTCGTACTATTCTTTGTATGCAACACTGTATAAAAGGTGCACTTTTAATAGTAGCTGTACTTGAGTGATGCCACAATGGATTTTGAAATAAGAGCTTAAAGATCTTTAGTGGTAGTCAATTGTGAATAGTCACTACATCAATTTTTGGAACTATGGTACTAAACGCCTTGGCGTTTTAACCAGGTAAATACGGTAACTGTATTGTGTCTATCCAAGTGTGGAACATAGCCGAAATTGAAGTGGAATGAACATTTTACTTCTTAGTATGGGGCACAGTTTTAATTTCCGTAGTGACTGGAATAATTGCAGAGGTATTTCTCAAATTTTGTAATTAACGCTGTAAAGTAGGTGGAACATAGCTGAAAACAAAGCAGAATGGCTACTTTGCATTTAGTAATTGATAGTGTGGGGTATGCATTCAGTCATGCAGTTTGTTTTATAATACGTCCATTCTTCCTTTGATGCACTATGTGATGCTTCACCAGCAATGAATTATGTTATTAAAAAAAGGAAACAACAACTTTTATTTCTATGATCCCTGCTCAAATGTGAAATTTCTTTTCCTTACACTTGTAAACAAATCAAATAGGATTAGCAACTTTTGAATGTCAGCAAATTTCACCTAGACCATTTTACTGCAATGTCACCATTTTTGTGAGAGTTCAGGGATCAATAACAAGTCATTCTGAGTGTTGTTTCATGAGCAAATTAGCTTTGTAAGGTGGTTTATAGTATAAGGGATGTGCAGAAATTCCACTGTAATCCTTATTGTGAACTCACTACCATGGCTCATAATATTATCAAATTCTGCTGGTGCAGTTTGCTATAATGTCAAATCAATGAAAATAGTTATGCTACACAGTTGGTTTTATTGTAGCATATAATGGTTGTCAGTTATCATCAAACGAGATTGATAACTGTAAATGTTAAAGCATGTTACAGTGTACACTTAAATGTTTACTGTGTTAGCAACATTTAATATAGCAATTGTTTCTTTTCTGTAACTTGCGTATGTTATATAATTCATTAATGTACTATGTGGTGTGTATATATGTAATGTAGACGAGATGTGTATGGTGATGGACCTAACACAAGTGGATTCATGTTTGCTTTGGAGTGTAAAGATGAATTTGAATCACTGAATGATGTGCAGAGCATTGCTGACACTATGCTTTCATTTGTTAGCAGGTAGAACACAAAATTTTGAGTTATATTGTACTAAGTAAAGGTTATTCATTGTATGTATATATTCGTACATATTGCCAAGGTAGGTACGTAAGCATTATTAATAGGTGTTTTCTCTGTAGTGAGATAATTTGAAAAGGAGTATGGCATTCTCTGAATGACCATATACAGTAGTCAGTGAAACACTGACATATTGGTAAAGAGGAAAAACACTGATCGATGTTTCACCTGCATGATGGTTGGAAATCTCCTTTTTTTTCATGACAAAATATATGAATTATTTTGCTCTGGTAAACTTTTAGTACCCTTTTAAGATAAATTTAAATCTCAAATGGGAATTGACAGTGTTATATTAATACTAAATTATGTACCCTGATAGAGCAATCTCCTTAATACAATGAAATTCAACTGGATTTTTATAGTACAACAATATCTAGCAATATATGGATTAAATCACTTGATTGGAAAATTGGCTCCCAGCACAATGCCCAAAAGCTAAAGTTATTCTTCTCCCAGCACATTTTATTCAACAATAAAATTAATGCAGCAACTATACAGAGCATAAAATCAGTGTATTTATACACTACTGGAAGAAAACCCAATGAATATTTTTAAAAGTGAAAAGTAAAAATTTCATTGGTGGTTGCAGCAAATTTTTATCAAAACAGTATGGTAGTACTATTTAAGTAGGGACCCCCCCCCCCCAAAAGTGACACGTGCTGCCTAAAATGCCGCCTTTAAAAATCATTCTAGAGGCATCTTATGCAACGAATTTAATTTTTGAAATAATATTAGTCCATCTATCATCAAATACAGCATTAAAGGAAAGAAAACACTTACAGATAGCTGGATATAAAATAAAATAAAAACACCCTAATTCAAATTTTCATCTGCCTTCCTGCCTGTGCCTGCCTGCCTGGACCACAGTCACAAGGTTGGAGACCAAAAAAAAGCAGTGCACGGCCACCATTTTATGCCACAATAACAAACTCACCAGTGGCACGTGCCTTTTGGGGTTCTCGCAAGTGTGTGCCCTCTGCACCTTGTTTTATCTTCAATCAGGCTGTTCGTCTTCTTCTCGATCCAATGAAACCATATGGAGGTGTTAAATTTTGTATCAACACCTTCCTTAAGAAGCACATTTAGACGTCACAAAATTATTTAAAGTGTTTAAGCTCAGCATATACCTGTAACTTTACGATAGGTTCAGACACAATACTCATTAACGATCTTTGGTGATTACTAATGATTGAGTGTGGGGACTATACCACTAATAATCTATTTACTCAATCACGATGACTAGACTCCGTAGTCTGGCTACATTTATAATGCTAGCACAATGAAAATAGTGACACGCCCCTTGGTAGTGACTCGAGATACTCAAATACAGCAGTCACCAGTCACACTTGTGTAGCCGTATGCCATAACAAAGAAAAGCCAAGCAAACTATTATATGTAAAATATATATTAATTTTAAAATGATGTAGGGATCCAAGCAATGAAAGGTAGTGAAACAAGAGATGAATGATGGCATTACAGCATACTGTAGCTTGGTGGGAAATCCCTACTTTGACATTACATGTCAATGTAGGAATTTTCCCACTGAGCCATGCTGGATTTATCTCTAGTTACACTGCTTTTTATCACCTGGATCCCTATTTCATTTTTAAATTAATAATTTTTTTAGTATACTGTATTGTCTTGAATAGTGACCTGGGTGTTTCTCGAGCAATTTTCACCTAGACCCAGTGGCCTGGGTGAAAAGCTAATTCACTGAAGTAAACGTGTAGGCAACTTTTTACCCAGGCCATTATTTGAGACCAGGCTACTATTCGAGACCGGCCACTATTCGAGGCAATACGGTACTAGTATTCATAGCATATTCATAGGACAAGCCAATAAAAATCCACTGAAATTTACCAATGAAAAGTCTTTGAAATTTATTTCATGGAGTATACGTACCCTTTTTATTAGACTTTTCTCAGGATTTCAATTTTTGTTTCATTGGGTTTTCATGGGAACTCTTTCAGTAGTGATATTATTGATTCTTTATTGTTTCTCCATCAGCAAACTTGACCTGAATGTCTTTGGGTTTATTTTGCTTTGCAGAAAATAGGAGAATTTATTTGTATGCAGAGGTCTCTTTGGTTTGGTTAGTTTGGTCAGAGAGCAGCAGTACTTTATTGTCAGCTTAGTACTGTTTATTTTAGAAAGTTGTTTCATCTTATACAGCACCCAGATATAACTCTTTATGATGGTCTGCCAGGTTTAAATGTTTTACTGCTGCCATACCAACAGAAATTTGCAAGAAAAAATTGAGTACTCCTGGACTGATGGATCAATATTCACAGCCAGATAAACCATTAATTGCTGCCAAGGCTGGAGTTGTAACACATTCTGCAGTAGGCATTAAATAGAAGCTTTGCACATTTGATTTAAATTAGAACTATCGATAGTTCGATACTTGTGATCAAAAAATCATCATTGCAATACGATAATTACAGTTTACTATCATGATATTGCTGTAAGATTAGAAACATTGTTACCAAGTTTATTTAACTGTTTTGTAACTCTTTAGGCTTGCTCATTCACGAAATGTTTGGTTGCAAGGCTATAACAAGCTGTTCTATGTGACGGCTTAGGTGCTGCTTTAATTAAATCAGTGGTCCTGTAGATGAGTGGCTCTGCAGCCCTTCTGGTCTTGATGCTCATGCTTGGAGACAACTTTGTACAGCTTTTGGTGATGTTTCTAATGACTTGTGTGCAGCTATTTCTGCTTTTGCCCATCGTATTTCCACCTCTTATGTTAATCCAAAATATTTATCTGCTTACTGTGCTTGTTACCTAATTCCTCTTGACAAGCGTCCTGGTGTTCACCCTATTAGTGTGGGTGAAGTTTTGCGAAGAATTATTGGAAAGGCTGTGATGAGAATTATAGGGCGTGATTTACAGGAGGCTGCAGGATCCTCTCAATTATGTGCTGGTAAAATGGGTGGTTTGAAGCTGCTGTCCATGCAATGAAACAAATATTTGACTTGATGGTGTTCTCCTTGTTGATGCTAAGAATGCCTTCAACGAGTTAAATCATCAAGTAACACTCCGAAATTTTGAGGTCCTCTGCCCTTCAGTTGCTCCCATTTTAATTAACTCTTATCGTACTGATGCTTTTTTGTTTACTGGAGGTCATACCATTTTTTCTAGTGAAGGGACTACCAAGGGTGATCCTCTTGCTATGGCTATGTATATTATTGGTACCTTGGCCTTGATTTTTCTCGTCTTACTGGTCTAGTAAAGCAGTGCTGGTATGCTGATGACTCTGCTGGCGGTGGCAAGCTTTCCAAGCTTAAGCAATGGTGGGACTTGTTATCTTCTGTAGGGCCCCGTTACGGCTATTTTCCAAATGCTACTAAAACTATTTCGATAGTCAAGGAAACTGTTTTAACTGATGCTAAAACAATCTTTGGAGACTGTGACATTCGGGTGGCACTCCTGCCTTTGAACAGCTATTTTTGAGATGTAAAGTGGATGGCTGGATTGATGATCCTAAAACCTTGAGCCTTGTTGCCCAAACACAACCTCATGTTTCCTATGCTGCTTTTTGTCATGGTCTCTCTTTCCAATGGAACTATTTTTTCGTGTTTCTTCTTGTTCTACAGACCTTTCCTTCCTCTTGAAATTTTATTAAATCTGTTTTCCTTCCTAGTCTATTGGGTCGAACTGTCCCTGGTGATATTGAGAGAAAGCTGTTTGCCTTGCCTGTGCGGCTAGGAGGCCTTGGTGTGTTTGATCCTTCGATTGTTGTGTCACAGCAGCGTTCCTGCTCTGTAGAAGTAAATGCTGGTCTCGTTGGCTTGATTATCTCTCAGGTACATCAACTAGGTGACTGTCTTGATGCACAGTTTCAGTTGCGATCTTAGCAGTCATCAAGAGCAACTTCAATTTGCCAATCATTTGTTTGATGAACTTCCTCCTAGCATGCATTCCTCAGTCATGTTGGCTCAGGAGAAGGGTGCATCCAATTGGCTTTCTTGTCTTCCATTGAGGTCGCATAATTTTGTGCTTCATAAAACTGCTTTTCGTGATGCAATTGCGCTTCGCTATCACTGGCTATCATCTGCCTGCCCTACTTCCTGTGCCTGTGGTCACTCTTTTACCATAGAACATGCTCTGTCTTGTCCAAAGGGCAGGTTTCCTTCTCTGATACATAATGAAGTGCGTGATCTAACTGCCAATTTACTTTCCGAGGTTTGTAACAATGTTGTCCTTGAACCCCACCTTCAGCCTCTTTCTGGTGAGTCCCTTCAATGCAAAACAGCTAATCATGATGATAACATAAGGCTTGACATTGCAGCTAATGGTCTTTGGGGAGGATGATTTGAGAGGTCATACGTTGATGTAAGAATTTTTAACCCTAGTGCACCCTCAAATCAACCCCTACACTCTGCATACCGACGTCATGACAAGGAAAAGAGATGTGAGTACCAACAACGGGTTCATGCAGTAGAGAATGCCTCATTTACTACCTTAATTTTCACTACTACTGGTGGAATGGGTGATGCTGCTACTCAGTTTTATAAGAGATTGGCTAACCTTTTGAGTGCTAAGCACAGTCTTTCTTATGGAATAATGATGGGATGGCTGAGATGTAAATTAAGCTTCTCTTTGTTAAGGTCTGCAATTATGTGCATTCGCGGTGCCAGGTCCAGTTTGCACTGTCCCGTTGCTGAGGCCCATATTTAAGTTCACTTATATTTGTTTATTATGTACTGTTTTATCTTATGTAATTAATTGGAAACCAAAGAAAAAAGCTGTGTAGATTTATCAGCCGCCCACGCAATTAGTCAATCGCTTTGTGAAGGTTCTAGAATTCCACTAAATAAGCTGCTTGAGAAGCTGGCTTAGCTGTTTTATAACTACTTGGCTTACTTTATCATAGAAAAGTTTGGCTGCAAAGCTGTAACAAAATTGTAGAAATATTGGCTGCCCACACAATTAATTACCTAATTAATGCACTTACAAGATAGCAGTAATCTATGATGGTGTTAATTATGCTTAGCATGTTTATTTATGCATTGAATACTTGGAAGATCATTCAAAGTGTAATTATCGTGATATTATTGTATCGTGAATAATTCTTCAATATCTATGGTGATAGTGAATTTCATCGCTCAGCACTAATTTAAATGAAGAACTATATACAGTGCAATTTAATAAATGGTAATAGAAGAAATTTTAACTTGGCATGTGCCCCGTTTGATCCCGTTCCGTGTTCCATTCCTTTCCAGGTTTAATAGTTACCCTTCATGTACATACAGGGCTCATGCACTGCTTTCTCACTGGAGGTTTGTACGGCATTGGACTTGAAAAATGTTCTCTCTGACTGTCCATTGTGGTGTTCTTCCATGGATGTGGTACCACCACCTGTGATGTCTCAGTCTGTGTAGGATCTACATTTCACTTAAAGGGTATGTACGTATGTAGCTTCAGCAAAGAGTTTCTTAGTAGACTTTTCATCTTCCAACTGCACTCTATCTCTCAAATAGGTTCCAGTTGTTGGTCCTTGAACTACTTATTAAATATTGTATTGTTACAGTTACCAAACCCAGTATCTGATTTGGTATGCAGGAGATTGTCTATGGTTTCTGGATGACAAGAAATCATTACTTTGTCATCGGTTTGTGGAACTGGCATTACTGGCTGCTGTATAGGCAGTCGGCATGTAGATTCTGTTTACCAGAATGGTGTGCAATGTTAATTCTCCCATACTACCCATAACGTTTACTCCACCATTATGTGTATTTGCCAGTTAAATTTTGGAGCATCCAGGATAGCCTTAACAGCCACATGATCGGTAAAAATAGTGACACTCTATCCATATAGATAATACCAGTCTACATGCTCTCAAAAAGACTGATTTTAACATACTTACAGTATCCCTTGTAGGGAGTAGTGACACCACTCAAAATTATTGGTTCAATCAGGAAGATAATTTAAGTGCTCCTTCATTGCGGGTTTCTTATTACTTTTCCATTGATAATTATTGCAAGGTTACTTCTTGGGGCCAGCTGCTGCTGGCAAGTTGCCAAGTGCTTTATGTGCTGGAGCTT
Organism: Dysidea avara; assembly: GCF_963678975.1. Classification (NCBI taxonomy): domain Eukaryota; kingdom Metazoa; phylum Porifera; class Demospongiae; order Dictyoceratida; family Dysideidae; genus Dysidea; species Dysidea avara. The sequence goes on along the minus strand of NC_089279.1, from coordinate 21,422,266 downwards.
TAACCTTCTCAATTCAAAGGGTAGGTTGTCCCTTCACTGTTCTAACTGCAAGGTTCATTCTTGCTACAGACATTGCCCTGTGCTAAAGGTGAAAATGTTCATGGGAGCTGTCTGTCTATAGTAGGCTGTATATATGTTGTATAGTACCTCTCCCCCTCTCTGCCCTTCTTACCCAAGAAAGATCAGTTCTTTTGACAAGTACTCTGTTAAGTAGAACCTGCAAGATCTTGGTAGGACCATCACTGGAGATTGGCTCCAGCACAATTGTTCACCACATAAAATAATGCAGCAGCAATACAGGGCAAAAAATCAGTGTGTTTATACTATTGATTGTTTGTTGTTTCTTATTGTTTTAATTACATCATCACTTTAATCACAAAGTTATTTATAACTTATTTAGCCCTTTGCTATTAGGAAAAATAAATCTGTATGTATATAGCTTATGAATGTCTGAATATCTACTCAATAAACTTGTGCAACTTTTTATATAGAGAAGATTTCTTGATTCCTTGGTATCATGATAGCCAGGATTCTGATGAATATGCTTTCCATTTGCTGAGTTGCATGGCTAAGGAATGGATGAAAAGATCTGATTTATCAAGGGGAGAGTGGACAAAAGAAAAGAGTCCTACTATTATCTATCAAAGGCTGTTATGGAGTAAGTTATATATCCGTGCAAAGCAGCCAAGCTGCAAAAAAGTGTGTCCTTCAAAAGCCTGGGTGAATACAGTTGTGAAAGTAAGGGTGGCAGCAAAGAAATAGTTGCAATGATATTAATGTTGATAAATTTTGTAATAATGCACACAGCTGTTATTAGCATTAACATTATTGCAGCCATTTCTTGGCGCCACCTTAGATTTTTCTCCCAGGCTTATTAAATTAAGTCCACACCCTTATTACAGTTTGGCTGTATTTGCATGGATTCACTTTTTTGTGCTTTAATACCCCATAGCCAGTCATAAACTGGCTTTGAAGCTTAATTTCTTCTTATTTACAGATACAATGATGATATAGAAGATAGGAATTGCTTTAGTATATATCATATTGCAGACTTAATTGTTAAAATATGCAGTACACATGTTTTCAGGGACTTTAAATAGAAAATAGAGCACACATAGCATATTCTAGAGATCTCCATTTGTGAATCTATGAAATTATGAATTCTTACTAATAGTAGGCAAAAAAATTCATTTGTAAGGTAGAAATTAAGTGTGTTAATCAGCTAACAGCAGTGGTTCAGTGATGAAAGGTTAGAGAAATGTATACAGAGGTAAGCCACCTAAAATGAAAAAAAGAAGTTCAACCAAACTTTGAGGGCTCATACCCTTATGAATGCATAATAACACTACTTTGCTCAAATTGCTTGTGTAGGATGCCAAAGGTAGAGGGTGTTTGCAGTGTAAAAATATTTCCATTTAGAGGAGGGAGCACAGATCTACAGTACATATGCATTAAAATCACATTTTCTTCCTGTCAATATACCCAATGTACTTCTTAGCAGCATGACACACTACTGTGTGTCTTGATCTCAATACACTTCCACAAACATGTATGCATATATAAAATTTGCAGTTCCTGTGTTGCAGCATCTGACATTACCCAAAGTTGCTAGTTAGTAGAGCAGGTAGCCAAAAATATCGTTCCTATTTTGATAAAAGCACCAATTTTACAGTGGAGTTGCCTGCCTAGAAAAGCAGTCCACATACCAAAATTGGCCCAGAGATACTTTTTCTTTGCTTTTTTCTTTGTCTTTTCAGACACTTATCACAAACATGTTATCCAAATGAATTGCATTAAATATAATTTTGGCACCCCTATAGGAGGGTCCAAAGGCAACTATAAGTTTGGTATAAATCTGATGAAAGCTTTTAAATAAGTTGTGACCAATTATTCAGGGAAAAAAAAGTAGATTTGTTGTGAGTAAACCACTTCAATAGAGAGCTAAATAAACTATTGTAGGAGTGCCTTTTGGTGGTTTGAAGGAATCGAGATAAAGATCGTAGAGACCTAAAGCGAAACTAAACATGTGTACCGATTTTGTGATCAAGTATTAGGAATAAAAAATAGTTTTCACACCTATCAGGCAACCACTTAGGGGAATAGGAGAATGAGCTGAAAATTGGTAAGTATATAGATGGATTAATCATCATTTCAATAGTATAGATGAATTGGATTATAGGCCACTAAGCTATAATTAAGTGCTTGATCAAGGTACTCTAGTAGTAGAGTACCCTATTAGAGCTTTCAGCTGTATTACTATGTTACTTTATTAGAGTATTCAGCTACATAACAAGTCACTCTGTAGAGAGTTCAGCTATGTAACAAGTCATCTTGTACAGATTTCAGCTACGCTATAAGTCACCCTGTGGAAAGTTCAACTATGATACAAGTCGGAGTTCAATCACCATGTAGAGAGTTCAGCTACAAACAATTCACCCCGTTGAGCAATCAGCTATGTTACAAGTCAACCAGTAGAGAGTTAAGCTACCTAGCAAGACACCTTGTAGACATGTCACCCTGTAGGGAGTTCAGCCACATAACAAGTCACTCTGTAGAGAGTTCAGCTGCAAACAAGTCAAGCTAAACTATCAAATTTCATAATCAAATTCAGCTAAACTTGAGTGGTCTGCTTTTGCTTACTGCTTTTCCCAAGCACAGTGGCAATCCAAACAAGCAGTCTGGACCCTAATGGAGCTCTGGCCATCCTGCATATGTGGCTGTACAGCTTCATGGTGCTGAATAAAGACATGTCCTTTCATTTTAGCCTTGAATGGCCCTACATGTAATTCATTCCTATGCGTTCTTCTTTAATTTTTAGAAAAGTTCCTCCAACCCGGGCCGCCACCCACTTGCTTTGGAGCTTGCCTGATACAGTTAACACCAAGTTAAAAACTATCTAAAATGGTAAGAAACTTAACTGTTGGCTACTTGTATAGTGGATGCTCTTGAAGGTAAGGAACATGCAGCTTCAACCCATTGACAAGCTACAACACAATGAATACTTAAACTTGGCATTTTTTGATCTATTTAAAAAGGCAATAAGACCAGTTTTCCCAGACTGGGACACATATTACAATTGATCATTGTCTCAAAAGGTTAACTGTATGTACAATGCTATCCAAAATAAATAAAATGAGTTACAAATCCATAATGGATTAATAAAACATTAACTAGACGAAGAAGAAATGAAAATTTCAAAAGGGGAACAGGGATCACTGAAAATCAAAAAACAAGAAAGGATTGTTGGGGTGGTACTGTTAAACCGCGAATCCCTATTTTGACTCTAATGTCTCAAAATGATGAATGGAGCATTATGTAATCAACATTTCTTGACAGGGAGTCAAAATGGGATTTGTGGTTTATCCCTTCTTGTTTTGTAGCTTTTTTCAGCACTTCTTATTCTTTTTGAAATTTTTAAAACTTTGGCAGGGTGTGGGCACACACCTGGTTTCCTGACATTGTTTTCTGAGAAAAAACAACAACAAAATGTGAGTATGTGTGTATGTATGTTTGTTTGCTTGTTCAGTATATTTGTTTGCCTTTCTGCACCCATGTGAACAAAATGGCTTATGCTACGTAAAAGCAGCTTATATTATATATATGTGAAAAATGAAGACTGCAGTAAGCTTGAGAAACGAGTAAAGTAAGTAACTGAAGACATTATGAATACCTTTCACATTGGACTATATGGGCGTAAATCAACCAAAAATAGCATATCTAGCTTTGTATGCTTCCAGAAATAATAAATTCCTTCAAGGTGAAAGGGATGTGCCACATACTTAAGCGGACAAAAATGAAGAGTAGCTTTGAGGCTTCTTCTAAACTATTTGTAGGAGAAAACTTGTTAGACATACTATAAAGCAGTTGAGAAGATACTACTGTGCAAAAAGTGTTCTGTTCGAGTTACACTTCCTTAGCAGTGCATAGCAATGTATATACTTAATTACAAAATATTTCATGAATTATGAAATACACAAAATTACAATATTTACAAATCTAATTATCTATCTAAATTAATATACACAAGGATGATTAATTGCTTATTTAACTAGAAGTAATAGTATTAAGTGCATGGGCACCTTACTTGCAGATATGCTAGTTTTATCTCTACTTCAGTCATAGCTATACCCTCTCTATGGCTGAATTAGAAAATAAATGTCGTCCCTAGCAAAGCTGAAAGTATTCCAATTATCTCTACTCTAACTACATGAATAACAAGTTGATTATGATTATTATTATGATTAAAGTACCTGGTAAAGGCAGAGCCTGTATACCAGAAGGCCTTATAAAGGCCTAAGATGTTTATATTAACTGCACTAAATATGTTTGAAAAGTAGGAGAAAGAAGAAAAAATCCATGACTGGACCTGGGCAGCCTCGAACCTGCAGCCATCCGATTAACGCTCGAACGCTTACAGGAGTCTGCCAGGCGGTCAGGATATTTTCTTCTTACAATGTTGTGCTTCTTCTAAAAACCTAAATGTTTCATTGCTTTCTTATGAATGGTGAATCAATGCATATTGCATCAAAAGAAGGAATGGCTTCGGCAAACAACAAATAATAGAGCAACTTAACGTGTACCTAATCTATCAATTACGTAGTGGAAAGCAATGGACCATTCCACTTTGTTTTCAGCCACTATACAGCCTTACCAATGAAGAGCAGTACAAGAAATTCTGCTACAATCAATCCAATCACTACAGAAATTTTGGACAACAAATTAATCATGTAGTAATGCAAATCAACACCTTCACTGTAGTGGAGAAATGGAACGCAAAGGAGGTTAGTCCATGATACAGCTGCTGGGGTTGGCAAAATGGCATGTCTCAGATCAAAGTGATGTTGAACAGTGAAGATGGCAAGCTTGTAATGTGCACCGTAGTTGAGTTATGGTTGACTGGAGACACCAGTTCATCAGCCAGCCACCAAAAATTCATTAAAGTGAAATTTCATAGAAACTTGTTGGGAGGGTTTGGGGTCACTGGGATTGAGTATGCCTATCCAATCTGGTGTGAAGGAGAAGTGAAGCTGGTTTTGGGTGATATTTTTGGGCTTAAAAGCTCAAACCTTTGATCATCAATGTACAGTACTATATTATATGTGTATGACAATGCATACATACATGAATATTTTCTCTATTACAGCATCAGTATTCATATTTTTTGGATATCACACAAACAAGCCAGATAGCACATTAAATAGAGTTTGGAATGAATTCTTTGCTAATGAGATTGTAAGTTCTGTGAAATTACATGTGTACAAGTACATTTGTAAATATATCCTAAAAGAAAAACAATCTTGGGGCTGTTAACCGCACTGCCAGACAAAGTAGGATCAATTGAACAAGCTTTAACATGACTGGTAAGGCTGATATCAAGTTATAGCCAAGTAGATTGGAATATTACCCATGATCAATCCATAAAACAACTGGTAAAAACGAGGGCTGATATCAAGTTGTGGCCAAGTGAATACAGTATTACTCATTCTCTTTGTAGCTAGCTATAGCTATAATAAAACTAGAGAAAATTCATATGCAACTGTTATTAAATTGTCACTTGGCTGTTTTTTTATTGATCATGGTAATATTTCAATCTACTTGGCTGCAACTTGATATCAGTCTTACCAGTCATGTTGAATAAACTTGTTCGATTGATCCTACTTTGCTTGGCAGTGCCCTTTTTTTACAGCCCCAAGGTTGTTTTTGTTTTAGGATACTGTATGTCACATTTTTGTCATCAAGAAACATCAAGACAAAAACTTAATGCTTAAAGCTCGTAGTTTATACAAGCCAGCTTTAGTTATCACAACAGCCTGTTACTGCATCATAGCTTGGGATATGAAGTGGTATACATGAATAAACTATCAAATTTCATGATCAAAATCATCTAGACTAATCAAGTACTTAATGATAGAATTAAATTCAATGAAATAACCCCTGCATATGTGTAGCTAAGTACTATCTATGTATGATGCTTTTCAAATGATGGCAATTCAGTGACATGCACACAAAAAGAAATGTGCAAAGCTATGAACAGGTTTAGTTATTGTATCTTGCTGCTAGCTATGAGCATGAGTAGTATTTTGTATGATTGTATATACTGTATAACTTTGTGATTATATTGTAATTATGATAATGAGCTACACGTAAACGTATTACACTTTTACATAAAAACAACACAATATCAGTACTTTTTACAACTGCAAAACGTTGCTTTTTGATGTTTACTGTACCTGAACCTTCATACATACATAAAGTCAGTTGTGCAGGCTACCTACCAAATGTTTTAACCTGTTGAAGGCACTGTGGTTCCAGTACTGTGGTTGCAGTATGAGGAAGTGAGTTTTGAGGCTTCACATTTAATGTAGATAGCTTTTATAATGGACTTGTATTGTAAACTCAAAACACATGTTCTCTTCACTAGAGAATGCATGTTCACTGGAAGCAGGGGCTATAGTACTTGCATAGTCCTCTAATGCTGCAGGTTATACTGCACAATGTTATGTCCACTGTTTAAAATAAAGTACAGTGGGAGAGGGCTACCATACTCAGAAGTGATTGCACACGTCTAGTAAAGGAAACACTCCAGCTTCATGTGTCAGTGTGTGTTTTAGAAATATAGTCATGGGCAGGAAAGTGTCAGTGGAGGAGAAGGTGGGAAAGGGGGGCAGAGAGCAAACAGTTTAAATCGCAATCATATAAGGGCTGCAGTCATTAAATAAATGATTATCAAGCTGTACGGTATTACTGTTTTAGTAAGATTCCCCAAAAATGACACGTGCTGTCTTAAATGCTGTCTTGAAAAATCATCCTACAGACATCTTATGTGATGAAAATCACCTTTACAGAGTAATATCAAGACACACAGTAGTGTGTCGTGCGGCCCAAGAAGTCGGCGCGCCACACCGTGAGTATATTAACAGGAAGAAAGAAAACCCAATTTTCACACCTATGTAGCTCTGTGATCCCTTATCCGATTGGAACCAAATTTGCTGGAGACGTGCCGCCCAGTTAGGGGAGTCTACATACCAAATTTGAAGAAAATCGCTCCAGCCATTTCCGAGCTACGAGCGAACAAAATTTCGTTTTAATTTCTTCGCTTTTTCTTCTTCATCTTCTTCATTTCGCACACTTCGCAAAATTCGCCATAAAACACGAATGCGTGCCCGGATTGGGCTGAAATTTGGCACACTTAAAGGGCTCATTAAGGCGGATCTCCGTACCACCTTTGGTAGGAATCCGATGAACATTTACGGAGTTATGACCGATTATTTGCGTAAAATAAGGTCGAAGGTCTGTCACGCCTACAGGGTAAACCCCTCGGAGGAATCAGTTGAAAATTTGATATGTAGATGGAGCAACCATCGTAGGAGTGCCTTTTTGTGGTTTGAAAGGAATCGGGATAAAGACCATGGAGATATGACACGAAACCCAACCTGTGTCAAAATTACGCGATCGATTTTTATGAATAAAGAAACTATTAGTTTTCGTACCTACCAGGCAAACCGCTTAGAGCAACGAGCTGAAAATCAGTATGTAGATGGAATAATCATCATAGAAAGTCCTTGCAGTAGTACAGAAGAATTGGATTACAAATCACTGAGTTATGATTCGAAAGGCAACTACGTGCAGCAAATGCGAGATCGAGATACTCTAATAGAACAGTCATCCTAATAAAGCATTCACTGCATTTATAGTTTACTCAATTTTATTACATTGTAAGTTATTCTGTAGGGAATTCAGCTACAAACAAGTCACCCTGTAGTCAGATCAGCTAGAAGAAGGTACCTAATAGAGAGTTCAGCTACAAAGAAGCCATCATGTAGAGAGTTCAGCTCAAATAAATCACCCTGTAGAGAATTCAGCTACAAACAAATTGCCCTGTAGAGAGATCAGCTAGAAGAAGTTACCTTGTAGAGAGTTCAGTTACAAAGAAACAGTCATGCAAAGAGTTTAGCTGCAAACAAATCACCCAGTAAAAAGTTCCGCTATGAACAGATCACACTGTAGATAGCTCAGTTAGAAACAAGTCATCCTGTAAAGAGATCAGCTAGAAGAAGTCACCTTGTAGAGAGTTCAGTTACAAAGAAACAATCATGCAAAGAGTTTAGCTGCAAACAAATCACCCAGTAGAAAGTTCCACTATGAACAGATCACACTGTAAAGAGTTCAGTTATCATCCTGTAGAGAGATCAGCTAGAAGAAGTTACCTTGTAGAGAGTTCAGTTACAAAGTAACAATCACGCAAAGAGTTTAGCTGCAAACAATTCACCCTGTAGAGAGATCAGCTAGAAGAAGTCACCTTGTAGAGAGTTCAGTTACAATGAAACAATCATGCAAAGAGTTTAGCTGCAAACAAATCACCCAGTAGAGAGTTCCGCTATGAACAGATCACACTGTAGAGAGTTCAGTTAGAAAAAAAGTCATCCTGTAGAGAGATCAGCTAGAAGAAGTCACTTTGTAGAGAGTTCAGCTACAAAGAAACCACCATGTAAAAGAGTTCAGCTACAAACAAATCACCTGTAGAGAATTCAGCTACAAACAAATCACCCTGTAGAAAGATCAGCTAGAAGAAGTTACCTTGTAGAGAGTTCAGCTACAAACAAATCACCCTGTAGAGAGTTCAGCTACAAACAAGTCACCCTGTAGAGAGATCAGCTAGAAACAAGTCATCCTGTAGAGAGTTCAGCTACAAAGAAACTACCATGTAGAGAGTTCAGCTGCAAATAAATCGCCCTGTAGAGAATTCAGCTACAAACAAATTACCCTGTAGAAAGATCAGCTAGAAGAAGTTACCTTGTAGAGGCTTCAGCTATAAACAAATCACCCTGTAGAGAGTTCAGCTACAAACAAGTCACCCTGTAGAGAGATCAGCTAGAAACAAGCCACCCGTAGAGAGTTCAGCTAGAAGAAGTTACATTGTAGAGAGTTCAGCTACAAAGAAGCTACCATGTAGAGAGTTCAGCTGCAAACAAATCGCCCTGTAGAGAATTCAGCTACAAACAAATCACCCTGTAGAAAGATCAGCTAGAAGAAGTTACCTTGTAGAGAGTTCAACTACAAACAAATCACCCTGTAAAGAGTTCAGCTACAAACAAGTCATCCGGTAGAGAGATCAGCTAGAAGGATCACCTTGCAGAGAGGTCAGCTACAAAGAAATCACCCTGCTTCATCTTTTCTTCTTCCTGTAGTAAAGAAAAAAATGACAGGTTAAAAAAGCCCTAAAGCCGGCCATAGGCCGGCTTTGGGGTATACAAATACAAAAAGAAGTGAAATCTAATCCAAAACAGCCAAGCTGTAAAAAAAGAGTGCGGCCCTGAGAAAGGCTATGGTGAAAAAAGATGTGAAATCCAAGGTGGCGGCCAAGAAATGGCTGTGATGGTAGGTTAATGGTAAAAATTTTAATAACAACAATTCAATGAATTTGGTGCCGCTTGGTCTTGGCACAAAATTCACCTGAATTTTCGTTATTAAAATTTTTACCATTAACCTACCATCACAGCCATTTCTTGGCCGCCACCTTGGATTTCACATCTTTTTTCACCATAGCCTTTCTCAGGGCCGCACTCTTTTTTTACAGCTTGGCTGTTTTGGATTAGATTAGATCTAACATCAAATACTGCATTAAAAGCGAGAAAACACTAATAGGTGGCCAGATATAGAATTTTTAAACAATTGCTGAAACTCGGATTTTTAGTCTGCCTGCCTGCCTGCCTGTCTGCCTGCCTGCCTGCCTGCCTGCCTGCCTGCTTGCCTAACCACAATCACAAGCCTAGAGGCTAAACTAAGCAGCGCACAGCCACCATTTTACACTACAATAACAAGCTCACAGTAGGATGTGCCTTTTTGGGTTCCGACAAGTTTGTGCCCTTTGTGCATTGTCTTTCCTTTTGTCTTCAATCAGGTTTTGTTGTTGCAATAAAACCATATCGAGGCTTTAATTTCCCTATCAACACTTTCCTTGAGCAGCATATTTAGATGCCACAAACTTATTTAAGGGCTTACACTTGGTAGATACCTGTAACTTCATGATAGGTTTAATGCCACACCTATCAATTAATCAATGCGATCTTGGTTGATTAATAACGATCGAGCACTGAGACCACACCTCTTAACAATCTACCATGATGACGCACCCCATTATTGTTGGTCTAGCTGTGTTCATAATGCTAGCACAACGAAAATATGAAATAGTGACACACCCCTGGTAGTGAAAAGCTGACTTGAGATCAAGATACACAATAGTGTCGTGCAGCCAAGAAGCCAGCACGTAACACCCGTGAGTATACTGAGCAGAAGAAAGAAAACACGATTTGTGCACCTCCGTAGCTCTGTGCAGCCTTTATGAAACAAGACAAGTTTTGCTGTGGACACATCTGCCAACTTCAGTACTCCACCTACCAAATTTGAGCAAAATCGCTTCAAGTGTTCCCGAGATATGCGACTTCAAAAAGTGGCTTAGTTTCTTTGTTGTTGTTGTTGTTTTCTTATTTTTCTTCCTCTTTTTGCACACTTACAAAAACTTAGATAAAACGCAAATGCCATATCCGATTGCCTTGAAACTTGGCACACAGAAGAGGGTATAAAGGCGTATTGTGGTACCAAGCTTGGCTGAAATAAGATAAACAGTGAAGGAGCTATTAGCGATTATTCACAACACCAATATGTTGTCACACTTACTGGGTAAACCGCTTATGGGAAGAAGCTGAAAATTGATGGGTGGATAGGTTAACTATGGAACCTCAAATCTATTGTGGTTTGAAAGAAATCGAGCTAAAAACCAGAAAGATACAACAAAAAAAACTAACAGTGTGTAACAATTATGCAATTGAGATTAGTTATAGAAAAACGACTACTTGCCATGCCTACCAGAAAAACCGCTTGGAGTAATGCTTTGAAAATCGCTGTACAGATGGAGTAATCATCTTAGAAAGGCTCATCAATGATGTAGAAGAATCAGACTTAAAGCCACAGAGTTATGACACGAAAACAAACTTGGTATAGCAAGTGCGAGATTGAGATACTCTAATAGAGCGGTCATCCTAATAGAGCAGTCACCCTGAAGAGAATTCAAGAGATCAGCTAGAAAAAGGTAACCCATATAGAGATCAGCTACAAACAAATCACCCTGTAGAAATATGTGCTGGAAACAAATCACCATGTAGAGAGATCAGTTAGGAACAATTCACCCAGTAGAGAGCTCAACTAGAAACAAGTCACCTTGTAGAGAGATCAGCTACAAACAAATCACCCTGTAGAAAGATCAGCCGGAAACAAGCCACCCTGTAGAGATATATATCAGCTAAAAACAAGTCACCCTGTAGAGAAATCAGTTACAAACAAATCACCCTGTAGAAATATGTGCTGGAAACAAATCACTATGTAAAGAGTTCAGCTAGAAACAAGTCACCCTGAAAAGAGTTCAACTACAAACAATGAGAGTTTCAGCTACAGTTCAGTTGTGTAAGGAGTCACCTTATTACTTATGTGAATCATTCAATTTATTCAGTGTTAAACATACAAATATTTAATCAGACAAAAAGTTATACACTTCTTTTGCTCCACAATTCCTGCAGTATAGAAAGAAAAAATAAGTTAAAAGGAAACACCAAAGCCAGTTTATTGCCAGCTTTGTGGCTTGCAATACAAAAAGAAGTGATATCTAAACCAAAACAACAAAGCTGTAAAAACAGAGTGCAGCTGTGAAAAAGGCCAGGATGAAAAAAGATGTGAAATCCAAGGTGTCGGCCAAGAAATGGCTGTGATGGTAGGTTAATGGCAAAATTTTTAATTACGACGATTCAGGTGAATTTGGTGCCGAAGCCTTGGAGGAGGCAACGCAAATTCACCTGAATTGTTGTAATTTAAATTTTTGCCATTAACCTACCATAACAGCCATTTCTTGGCAGCCACCTTTCATTTCACTTTTTTTTCATCCTGGCCTTTTTGGGGGGCACACTTTTTTTAACAGCTTGGCTGTTTAGGTTTAAATACTCTAATACAGCAGTCACTAATAGAACAGTCACACTTGTATAGCTATATGCTATAACAAAAAACCAAACAAACTAGTATATTGATGCAAGCAATAAAAAGTAGTAAAACAATAGATGAATGATGTTATTACAGCATAGCTCGGTGGGAAAGTCTCTACTTTGAAATTGAACAAAATGATTATTATAACATGCCAATGTAGGGATTTTCCCACTGAGCTATGCTGTAATACCATCATTCATCTCTCGTTTCACTACTTTTTATCGCTTGGATCCCTATTTCATTTTAAAATTAATAGTAGTATATGGCACACTAGTATTTAGCATTTAGGAATGGATGAGAGGGTCACTTATCAGTCAAAGGCAACAGCTAGATGACTCTATTGGTATGCTCCCACCTTCCAGAAAATATCCATGATCTCGTAATGCAATGGTAGGTCTATAATAGGTGATGTTCAAGAGTAAAGTCTGGGCAATCATTTACTTTTCTTCCCCATGAAATAAATTGTGTCAGTGGGAGATTATGTCATCTATTTTCACATTATACTTGTCTGAAGGTACTAAATATTTACTTCAATGTAAGATATTAAAATTGTATAGAACTTTTAAAGTCATTTTGAAGGCATTTTTGGGCTTCTTAGTCTAACCACTGTCACAGTATTCATGATAGAACTTCTATAGCTGGCTTGTGATCAATATGTTTTGGCAAGAAAGCATAAATCTTCATTCTTAATTTAAAGTATGCAGTGTTGGGAGTAACGCGTTACGTAATATTATTACTTTTGTGGTAACTAAGTACTATAACGAAATACGTTATAAAAGCAGGTAATATAATTCAAGTTACTTTACTTACAAATGTAATGCGTTACCTAAGTAATATAGTTACTGTAATGAATCTAATATTATGTGATATTATTACTACAAGTAACGAAGTTACTAATCTCGTTAGCAATCCACTGAGTAACGCCTAGTCACAACAAAGTAATGAAGCCTACTGAATGAAGCTTATTCACCAGCTTCTTGCTTATAACCAAGATTTGCGCATTGTCCAACAATGCAATCATGTCACGCGATAATGTGGTAGTTCACACATGACAGCTTAAGGCTGTGGACACAAAGTAATATAATATGTAATATTATTATAGTTACTTTATTTTATGGGTAATATGTAACTGTAACTAAATAGTTCAGTTGCAAGTAATATGTAATATGTAACTAGTTACTTTCAAAAAGTAACTTTCCCAACACTGAAAGTATGTATATATGTTACAGTACATGCTTTATAATTGCATATGTGTTTAGGTATTTGCTATTAATTTGAAAATAATGTAGGGGTCTGAGTGATAAAAACTAATGAGACAAGATTATATGAATGATGGTATTACAACACTACATTGGCATATCATAACAACTGGTTGTTTGAATGCCAAAGTAGGGATTTCCCGAGCTATGTTGTAATTCCATCCTCCATATAAACTTATCTGACTAGTTTTAATCATTTAGGTCTCTAATATTACTAGTTTGTTATAATAATGAACATGACTATTGTATTAGGGTGACTGCTTTATTTAGAGTATCTCAAATGGGCCTCAGACAACTGGACTATATACGATATTTATGGGGCATGGTCTTCTCATGCCTTGTTTTTCACTTTGCTACCAATAATAGGCATGCATTTTATGATCAGTCACTATAAGTACAGCTATAGGTAGATCATTAAGGGGTGTGTCCTACCATTGTTGTTGGCCAGCTAGATTGTGAAGGAGCAGGTCACTCAATTGTTACTTGTCCAGTTAGTTTGTAAAAGGCATGGTCAATTATCCCATGCAGGTACAGTGTCTATTTATTGTCTACCAGTATTACCTGTGTGAGCACTTTAAATAAGTTTGTGGCATCTAAATACAGAAAGTGTTGATATGGAAAATTAACACTTTGTATATATAGTTTGGTTTTCGTCACGAGAAATTTTTTTCGTGTCAGGTATGAATTCGGAAAAAATTAATCCACTACGATAAAAGCATTGCCACTATTGATACATTGCCACTATTAATATATCGCCACTGTTTACCTGTTACCACACAAACTATATCACCACCTTGCTCTATAAACATAAGCTTGATATGTTTCTTGGCAGGTGTCCCAGTTTCATCTGAATTCTTTGTAACTGCCACCGCGTTTCAATCTACAGCATTGTGTATGTACTTCCCTCAATCAATTCTCCAAACACTGCAGTCCATATTTCGTTATAAATGTGGTAGCCATGAATGCAACAGCTTTTGCAAAACACCAAGGTCATTTTCCAACGAGTTTCCCAATGTCCTCCTTGCTTGTCTCTAGTTGTGAGTATCTAAACAGATAATAAATAGCTACGAGATTTAATTTGACAGGGCGTTTGCAAAAATTTTTACTTGCAGCATTTAAAGCTCACAACAAAAACCAACTATACCGTATTTCAGGAAGAAGAAAACCAGCATGATTAAAGGAAAGGTAAGGCGCAAGGGCAGACATTCACCAGAACCCCAAAAGGCACGTGCCACACAAAACTGATGAAAAATGATGGCTGTATGATGCATCGTTTAGCCTCTAGCCTTACAACTATGGCAGACTAAAATCAGGGTTTGGTGATTTAAAAAAAATTCAATATTGGCATGTGTATAGGGTTTTATTTAGATTTGACGATATATTTGATGATGTTAGTTACGCTAAGACTATTCCATTAAGGTGCTTAAAGATATTTCTAGGGTGGTTTTTAGAGGTGGCACTGCCGTTTATTATTAGGGTGATCCCTACTACCATACTGCTTGATATATATGTAGTTATGTACATGTATATAGTCGTACATTTGCTGGCATGCTTATTTTACTATAGGTTCAATCAAGAGTAACATTTTCAGACAAAGTTCTTAAGGAATTTAGCAAAGGAATTAAATTTATGGAAGCTTTAAAAATTCCACCGAAATTTAGACTTGATAGTTCAACGTTAGCAGAATTTTTGAATCCTCAATTAGTAAAGACACTTCGTTTTTCTCATATAACGTAAGTTGCAGTTTCATTGCTAGTTGTTCAGCTTGTTTACAGTTTAATATGTGTTCAGGAAATTGCTGAAGGATACTATTAAATTCTTTTTCCCTAATTATGGGATCTTAACTGAGTTCTTACCACAATTGAGAAAGGAGTATTTAAAGTATTTTGGAGATGCTAACTGGAAGAGTGCAAATGAAAAATTGGAAGTTTATAAAGAGGTATGTGTTTTATATGTAAACGTATGTGTGTGTCTTGCAACATTTTTATACATAACTTTATGTGTGTGTAAATTTCAGTCTACAACAGTACACTGTACATATGATTAGCCAATATCATGACAAGTAGTGTGTCATGTGGCCAAAGTAGCACGCATGCCACACTAGTGTCAGGAAGTTGCCTTACATATCTCCTTGCTACCTTCACAACACAAGTCATTTTTTAGTTGTGGAAATATCCTCCACCTTTAGTACTCCACTTACTGAATCACTCAGGGGATTCCCAAAAACAAGCCCTCAAACATTGGTTTTCTTTCCTTCTCTTTGCACACTCACATCAACTGCTACAAAATGCAAACATGTTATTCAATCAGCATGAAATTTGGTAATTGCTTGAGGGTCAAGCCAATACAATTGACAATTGGCACCCTTGCACAATTGGCACACTTTTCTTTCAACGAGTACTATATAATATATCTAGCTTCATTACTTAAAAGTATTCAGTGGCATTAGCAACATCCTCACCTTGTTCCTGTATTGATAAAACAGAATATTACAGTTGGCGTGATATGGTTGGTGTGAGCCTCTTAATGTTAATTACCTATACAACAGTCAGAGCCTCTAAAATACTGCTAACTGCCTTATGCAGATATTGCTCTATAACAACCACCTGTATATAAAGGCCAAAATTTCAACATCAAATATAGTTTTAAAAACAAGAAAACATTTACAAGCAAAGTTATCAAAACCCGTATTTTGGTCTGCCTGCCTTACTGTCTCACTGACCACAGTTGCAAGGCTAGTAGCTAAGCTGTGCTTATAAAACGATTGCAATAGCTCCTTAAATGATGAAAACATACCACCACAACTATAATAATCAGTGCAGAGGCCAGAAAACAAGGTATTGTACCATGCTCTCTACAGCATAGTATATATTGTAGAAAGATCAAGATACTCTAATACAGCAGTCACAACCACATGTACATTTTATAGCTATGCTTTATCAAAAAACTTAATTAATGAAAATTATTAATGAAGTAGGGATCCAGCAATAAAGATTAGTGAAACAAGAGATGGTTGTAGCTAATAGTGAAAATCCCTACTTTGGCCCCACTGTCCATAGCTGCAGGTGTATATGACCTCCCTTGTTTCATTGCTTTTTATTTCTATAATCTCTACTCAAACTTATATTTCCTTACACTTGTTAAAATACCCTGCATAATAGGGAGTAAATTGATTTGCAGCTGATTTACTCATGCCTTTATTTTAAAAATGTTACATGTATTATGTACTGTACATATGTGCAAGTCTTAATTAATTAATTATGTGTGCTTTCAGATTTTTTGTTCCATCCATGCTTCATGTGTATATGTAATGTTGTTTGTATCACTCTTAAGGCACTAGAGTTTTTAAAGTTTGTTCAACAACTGTTGGCTGGATCACAAGAAAGCACTGTGAATGAAGTTGTGAAATTGGAAATACGTAAATGGCTGGAAATTTTGGTTAACAGCATAGACATGAAAAATGATAATGTTGCTGTGTTGTTGACGGTGCTCCAATCAGAAGATTTCCAGAACCAAAAGCCCTATGTGAACAATTGTGTAAGTGTAGTTCTTCATGCAGATTTCTGTTGGAGGTTGATTCTTAATTTATAGGTACGCACAAATGGTGCAAAGGTTGTTAATGAGTTATCACTAGAGCGATTTTATGAACTCTTAAAGTCAAGTCATATATGGAATGCTGAGGTACGTTAATATGTAAAACTTACAAAAGATTTTATTGCTGTTACTTGTACAGTTAGTTCAAGAATTTCTGGATGGATATGAAGTTCCAGATTGTATTGATCTTAAAGATCCTTTTTGGAAGTTACTTTTCGATGAAATAATATTCAGGTGAGATTTAGCATCTTATCAGTTGTTGTCTTAACTAATATATTGAATGATTAACTGTTGCAATGCTGCAATAGTAGCAGTTTCTGTTTCCTTGTACTGTTTTGCCAGCTACTTAAACAAATGCAAGGAGAAGGTTAGGCATTTTAATTTAATCATAGAAATAAAAAAACAATAAAACAAGGGAAGTTGTCTACATATGCAACTATGGACTAGTTCACATTGAATTTCTGCTTCAGTTTTATAGCTTATCAGTTAGAAATGAAAGAATTATGCTGGCTTAATATTTGATAGCAAATGGTATTCCGGAATATTTCAAGAATAACTTAGTAGAATTATTGGTGAATAGTGAAAAGCAATTGCAAATACAGTACAGCTCAGCTCCAAGGTAATGTTCACCTGTGTCAAAAATGCGAGTGAAACACGGGTGAAACGCATACAAAATGGTGTCCTCCCGCAATGTGTACTGTAAGTAAACATGTATTGTGACACATATATAGACCGTATATGGCGACAGCGTAATTGTATATGGATGTGTGACAAAACGTAGAGAAAATGTGGGCGAACGTTACCTTGGAGCTGAGCTGTACCATACACGTACACCCTGAATGTTCAATTTCAGGACTGCTCTGTATCATTCAATATGAAACTTGCTAACCAGTTAACTAACCAAACACCAAGGCAATATTGCTTTCTTATCCTTAGGTTCAGAGACTATCCCCTCTATATATATATATATAGTTGCGACTGCCTGAATGACTGACTGATGCCTTCATACTAGCATAATGGCTAAGGCTATGTGCTTGATTTTTTTACTGTTTGATGTCGCTTCAGCCTGACAGGTGTCTTTTAATATAAGACTTACCAGTATCCTCCTCTAGCGCAGCATGAATGCTTCCCTACATTTGACAACATAAGTGTGGGAAGTGTGACGCCCAAATCATCTCTTAAGTGCTCAACTGTCTTCTTACCACCAACATATCAGATTACATCTTTTCAATCAATCATAATTGACCAACAATCCATTAAACCTTTATGAAACTATTTGCTTGCACATCTGACTCCTCAGCATCACTTCAGAACAGATAAGCACATCTAAAAATCAATTTTCATATTATCAGGATTATTGTATGTGATTGACATAGAGGTAAAACTACATAAGTATGCATACACTGTTGGCATGATTCCAGCCATTGTGATTGTATCAATTGCAGAGGTCAGTTTTCTTCGTTTGTAATGCTGCATGTGAAAGGGCTGAATATAGCTGACAACAAAGTGTACTGGCCACTTTGGTTTAGATGAAAACAATAAGCCTGGCACCATTCTTTCCATTCTAATGTGGTATGTGTGGGTTCACCGGTCAATAATGTACAAAAAAAAAGTAAACGAACAATTATAAGGAAAAATTAAAAAATTCAAGTTCCATTAGGGATCATAGAAAAAAATCATTCGTGGGTATAGACTGAAGTGGGGATTTAATGTCCACTAGTTTATGTTCAGGTGTAGGTGACCTCTCTTGTTTACTACTTTTTTTTCTATGATCCATAATTGAACTTAAAATTCTTAATTTTTCCTTATACCTCTGTTATAAAAAAGTAAACAAACAAGTCTAATTGTTACTTTGTATATCTTTTAAAATTTCTCTATTATTTTTTTTCTTTGTACTACTGTTTTTGCAACATAGTTTATAACACTCCACACATACTGCATTAAAGGAAAGAATGGTGCCAGGTGTATTTTAAAAAAATGCATCTGAGCATTGACTATCAACTACTGAAATGCTACGTGGCTGCCATTATCTGTAACATGATAGTCAGCACAAAAGGCCATAGGCATGCTATCACTAATCAACACCTACATGATTGTGATAAATCAGTAAATGAAGGCACTAGATAGATGGCTCACTTGATTATGCATAGATACATTTGTTAATGCGGAGAGCCAACAGTATGGTTCTGCTGAATGTTCTATTAGAGTTGTTGTGTGACTGCTCTATTAGAGTATCTTGATCTCATCCATTACCAATACTGATTCCATTCTTGTATGATAAGGTGAATGGTATAGGTGTTTCCAGCAAGTTTTGTTCAACAGCCTTGTGTACAATGCACTGTAAACAATGAATAATGACTGTTAGAAGCTTCATTTACAACTTAGCAGCACTGGTCAGTAAGTATGTATGATTAATCAAGCCTAAACATGTGTTCAGTGCAGCTTGAAATGCTTTCTGTTAACTAACTAACTGACTGACTGATGAACTGACTGACCGACCGACCGACCGACCGACTGACCGACCGACTGACTGACAGAGTTGGGATAGTTACTTCAGAAAAGTAACTAGTTACTAGTTACACATTACTTTTATCCCATGTAACTTAGTTACAGTTACTTTCAAAAGGTAACTAAGTACTCTAGTTACTAGTTACTTTCGTAGTATAAATTATGACTTGATTTTTGCTTTTGTGACATGAATTTTGCTCAGATATGCATCATTAAGGGATGCAATACATATGTGCACTTGAAATACCAATTCTGTGGCTACTTCAGGTCAGTTTTAATTATTGCTACGTCTGTAACTCAAGCTGAATCATAGAGAACAGTACCGTATAGAGGGAAAATTTGATGCCGGTTTAAATTTGACGAATTTGGCGAATGCAAAAATTCGCCTAATTTTTCCTCAGCCAAAATTTGTAAAGTCCTGCACGTGATATTTTAAGAAAGCCGCGTGGTGATGTCGATATGGAAGTATTTTAAGCGCGTCTCTTCTGAACCTGTGAAACGCGATGAGGGACTACCTGAACCAACAGGTCCGTTGAGCAAGTCTGTGCCAGTGAAGGCTATTGAACTCGCTAACGCTGAAGTTAAGAAAGTACAGGTGCGTGACAGCGGAGGCTCGGCAAGTGGAGGTAAAAGAGGACCGTATCAAATCCTGACACCTGCCCAGAGATATGAAATTGGCAAGAGGGCAGCGGAACACAACACAATGGTTTCCTTATGTTACTATGCCGAAAAGTATCCGAAGCTAAAATTAACAGAACCTAGTGTGTGGAGGTTTAAGAACTTGTACAAAGAGTTATCAGGCAATCCAGACCAGCAATGGGCTTCCAATAAATCTGATGATACTAATGTTGACACTGATGAAGATGCTAAACTAAAGGTTAAACCAGAGCCAGTGAAGGAATTGCCACGGAAGAAACAGGGCCGACCATTTCTTCTTCCAGATGAATTGGATCATCAAGTCCAGGTGTATTTAAAGGATCTTCGTAAACGAGGTTTGCCGATTAATTCAGCTGTAGTAATAGCAGCTGCTGAAGGGATCCTTATGAATAAGAATGCTACTTTGGTATCAAAGAATGGTGAGGGTGGTATCAAAGTTAAACTAACGGATGATTGGGCTAAGTCGTTGCTAAAAAGAATGGGCTATGTTAAGCGAAAAGCCTGTAGTAAGGCCAAAGTAGATGTTGAAAGATACGGGCAGTTAAAGGATGAATTTCTCCTAGAAATCAAGGTGATTGTTAACATGGATGAAATACCACCAGAATTAATCATAAACTTTGATCAAACTGCACTGAACTATGTTCCAGTATCTCATTGGACAATGGATCAAGAAGGGGCCAAGAGAGTTGAAGTAGTAGCCAAAGATGACAAGAGACAGATTACTGCCGTTTTTGCTGGTTCATCTTCTGGCCACTTTTTACCACCACAGTTAATTTATGAGGGCAAGACCAGTCGATGCCTACCCAACTATGAGTTTCCTTCATTATGGCATATTACGAAGACGGAGAAACATTGGTCAAATGAACATTCTATGAGGGATTATTTTGAAAAAATCATTTTTCCATATATTGATGAAAAGAGGAGTGAATTGAAACTCAGCAATGAACAGCCAGCTTTACTGATCTTTGATAACTTCAAGGCACAGTGCACGCCTCCCTTACTATGCCTTCTTGATAGACACAATGCTAATGTTGTACTGATACCACCAAACTGTACAGACAGACTGCAGCCACTAGATCTAAGCGTTAATAAAGCTGCTAAAGACTTTTTACGTAGAAAGTTTAGAGAATGGTATGCAAAGCAAGTGTGTGTACAACTGGATGGAGCACAGGACAAACCAGTATATCTTCGGCTAAGTATCCTCAAGCCACTAGGTGCTGAGTGGATTGCATCATTGTACAAGTACATACTGGACAATCCATCCATTGTCAAGAATGGGTTCAAAGCTGCTGGCATTCTTGAAGCTACCACTATATGTGATGATGATGATTGATATTATTATAGCTATTAAACAGACATTTGATTTATAAATTCATTACATGTGATTCATGAAATACAATTAATTTAATTAGCTAGATTTTTATATAACTACTTACAAGGGAACAGAGACATATGTTTGTGGTCAAAACAGTCAATTAAATGTGCCCTCATAGATTCTTGCTTAAACTGCAACTTGCTGAGGTTTTTACCATGTGCAATGGCAGTGGCATTTGCAATAGCAAACAAACCACAATCAGTTGTGCCCTTCTGCTTTTGGATGCGAGAAACAGTAACAATTAGTTTAATAGATTTGCTCCACTGGAATAAATTATAAACAACAGCCTCTGTTTCCATGTCACAATATGAAAACAACGAGTCATATATCTTTACTTGGTTAAGTGCACAACCCACGGTGCTGGCAACTATCCAATGGTGATGGGAATAACAATGAATTATTTGTATTTTATTCCTTGTCTCGTTTTCGGTCAAGTTTAGCTGCTTACTCTGTAACAATGTTGACTGGAGACCATTCAGCTTGTTATACTGTTCCTTTAGCAATTGTTGTGCTAAATTGATTTCATTGTCAGACAATTCATTGCCCATTATTATCCCTTCTGAATCAAACACCTTAGATCTTTTCTTCAGAGGAGAATGTACATCTTTATCCTTTGAGAAATGAGTAAGATCAACAACAGTTCTCTGTTCTTCAGTACTTTGTAAAACAGAGCTGCATGGAACTAAATCTTTACCTGCCAACGATTTGATCTCAGGTTTCATGACTTCTAGGGTGCTCACTTCACGTGTATCTATAGACAAAATCTTAAACGACTTTCTTGTCTTTTTGTATTCTTGAGAGTTGGCTATGCTGAACGTCAACTCACACGGAAGCTGAAGTCCTCCTTGCTCCAGATCAGACGAGTACTCTCGACTTCCAGTTATTCTACAAACAATATTTCCTCCTCTCCTTATAAATATAGAGCAAACAGAAGATATCGTCCGAGGTACGTACCCAACCACGTGCATATTTCCGTCGATCAGCTTCATCATCGCCACTGCTTGTGGATCATGTCCGTTACCTGCCTCTCGTTCACAAGAAACTTCTTCTCCCACAAATGGATTGGGCCAAATAGATTGGTAGATGTGGTAACCTCTTACTTTCGAATTCACGCGAAATGTAAATACCATTTTTATATCATGACGTTCGAGCTCACGTTGTTACTCCTTTTCGTGCCCTTGACATGTTGTAACTCAATTACTGTAGGAAGGGCGCGCGAAACCCGGATAATTCGTCAAATTTTATTCCGCCAAAGATCATCAGGAAAGCAATTCGTCAAATTTTCCCTCCATTAAAATTTCCCTCTATACAGTACACAGAATCTGTCTACTTAATGTGGCTGTAACATAATATGGCACAAAAATTGAAGTGCTCTTGCTTTTAAAGCATAATTAGTTTTAGTTATAATGTAACTATTGTAATTAGTTACTATTTGTAACTTAGTTACTTTTCAGACAATTACTCCTAGTTACAAGTTACTAGTTACAAAGCAAGTAACTAGTTATATTACTAGTTACTTTACAAGTAATCCGTTACGTAACTGAGTTACAAAAGTAACTAGTTACCCCAACTCTGCTGACTGACCGACCAACCAACCGACCGACTGACTAAGCCAAGTATAATTCATGCTAAGGGTTTGATTTTCACTGCTTGATCTTGCTTAAGCCTGAGATGTGCCTTTTTACCAACTGCGGCAGCTACAATGACATGTAACATTCTCCCCCTTGTGTTGCATTTCTTTCTCCTATAAGTACCGTATCTTAATGATAGTCATTGCCAATATTATTATAAGCATCCTTTTCCAGCACACTGAAAATTCTCTCACATTTGATCTCAATTTTCTGTGTGTGGGGGCATACACCCAGACCCATGCTTCACATGCTAGTGTGCTTTGCACACTAAGCATGCTAGTAGTAAGCTACAGTTAGCATATTAGATACTTCCTGTGTTCCAATAGGTTGCTATGAAATTTTGATTTTATTTAGTAGCATTTTCTGTTGACAGACACTTCAGGCAAGTATAACTCAATAATGGCTGAGACTATAGGCTTGATTTTTTGACTATTAGACATCACTTTAGCTATTTGACATCATTAGCTGACAGGTTCCTTTTGGCATACCACACTATGTACAATAGATAATGTATGCATTCCTAATGGATTGGAAACGCCTGTTAAATTATTTTCCTATCCTAGTTACGGTGTGCCATTACATTAGAAAATGTACTGAGTGGCTGTTTGGCTTTCTCTGGCTTGTTTGAAGGCATGGATATTCCTTTTACATTGTTTATTGTGTTGTGTTGTGTACCAAACAAGAACACAGCGTGTCTGTGGACATTGGGAGAAATATTGTTTACAACAGGTGACAATGGCAGGCACGCACCAGCTAATATTTCAGCAGCAGTACTATTAGCCAACTTCTCGTCACCGCATTTACACAACCAAAGAAATGTGTGACACATTGAAATAGATTTTATGCTACAGTACTGCTGAGCTTGAGCGAAACAATTTCACAAAGTAGTACCTGTTTTTTAAAGTTTTGTCAAAACAGTGGAAATATACAGCAAAGCAGTGAATATCTAGCTAGCCTACTACACTCTACCTGCTACAAGTGGTGTAAAGAAACAACACTGCACTTTCTGTTTTTTCAGGAAATCTGCACAACCATTTTGAAACACCATATTTCACCTTTGAACCTGAATTTTCTTATGCTATTGTTTACTACTCTCCAGTGTCCCACCCAGTCCAGCCTCCAATTAGTGTAGGGGTAACTAACCCAAGCTGTAAATAACAAACACTAATTTGCTGGTTACAAGAACAGCGAAATCTTCCACCTGTCGAGGCCATAAAGTTTACGCACAGCAAAACAAGGATGGCCCATGATGTCACTATGTAAATAATACGGGTGTTTCCAATCCATATGACATATATTATCTATGGTACAATGCAAGAATCATGGATGTTCCTTTGTCTTCCTTTGTGTATAATGGTTTACCTGCACATGCTGACTATCACATATATATAATGAGAATCATCCATATTTTCTGTAGTGACTGGACTGATTGCAGAGGCGCTTCTCGTACTGCTCTTCATTGTAACGCTGTGAAACAGGCTCAGCGTATTTGAAAATGGAACGTAATTAATTGGCACTTCACTTTTCAGTAATTGATAGTTTCGGCATGCATTCAGATGCAAAATTAATTTTATGATATATCTAGTGCCATTCTTTCTTTTCATATGGTATGCACAGATTCACCTGTCATAATTACGTATGTTACAAAAAGTAAACAAACAAGTACATAGAAAAAGATTCAATTAGGATCATAGAGATGATTGATTGATTGATTATTAATTATATTCGCAACATTCGGACTAGCTGTTCTCCCATTTTGGGGTGTTACATATACAGCATACACAACTACAAGAATGACTACAAGTACAAACTTACAATACATGATATACAAACAGAAACAAACAAAAACAATACAATTAGCAAGCAAAACACGTGTATACAAGGAAGAAATAATACAAAAGTTAATTAACCAGTAATCAAAAAATCAAACAGACTGTTCATAAAATTAGATGGGGTAGACTCTGCTAAATTGTCCAAAAGTAATACACCACATAGTTGCCTTTCCTCTAAAAAATTTCTTTGAAGAAGACATAAAAAGTAAAGAAATAAAGGAATTCGCTTACACCTACAGATGTAATAAACTTAATTGTATCACACTGTAGTATTTTGATGTACTTGACATGTACTTGACATGTACTTGACATGTACACACATCCTCAAGTTGAGGTTTGTTTAAATAAATAGTAATATTGTACTAGTGAACATTACTCCCTACACCTTGCTTATACTTGTATCATATTACATCATTTCATGATGCCTAGATAGTGTTACCCAAGTGTACTTCCTTTAGAACAAAGCATTTTTGAAATTGCTATATCCACTGCTAGTTATCGTATGAGATTTAAGAATTAGTGTTCCTGTATAGCATGATACTTAACTGTATATGTATGCACACACTTTCAGAGACATATGACACGCCACACAAGATCATGCAATTACACCTTATACAACACAAAATACTTATCCAAGTGTTTAAAATAATTCTTTATGTTCATGTGGGTAAAGATAAAGACATACAGAAGTGTAACTTTCCTTAAGCATTTTCAAGCTTTTGCTGAAATGCATTGCGAGTAACTAGAGTCACACTACAAGTTTCACACTACAAGTTATTGTTAACAAGTATATATACTGTTATAGTAAATTTTCACATGTTTTGTGACAGATTCTCAGGTGATGTTGGTTGTAGAGAAAGGATGTATGGTTTAATTGTGCGTATTGCTCAAAAATACAAGGATAATCAGAAGCAAAGTGAATTTATAATTGACTTCTTGCGATTAGATGTTCCTAATTTGTTGCAAATTAATGCTAAACCAACCATAGAAAAGAAAATATGTGAACATTGTTCTAATTTTCTTCATTCTTTTTTTCGAAAAAATGGATTGGGATACAATATATTAGCTCAAGTTAGAAGTGTTCAGGTACGTTCATACATATTACTGCTTTCACTACCTTTTTATAGTACTTGTTTAGCTTTTATTGTAATGATGATTTTATTATGTAGCCTGATTTTAGTAGCAAAAGTCACTTGCAGCACTTAATACTGAGTGTAATACAAAAGGTATGTCTATTTCAGGTTTGCTAGAATCTTAGAGAGTATGTGTCTCAATGCAGTCATTGTGTTCATGTACTTTTAATTTATGGTGTACCTTATGTATAAGCTATTTGTGTGGGGGGCTACAACATCATCATGCAGTGTAGTAGTACTGTGTATTAGGGTTTAGGTTTTCTGGCCAAAAATATCACCCAAAAATCAGCTTCACAATACCTTCTGGTGTCTTGGCAGTATTGGTTAGGTATAACCGAGCCCAAGGGTGCCTTCAGTACAACCCTAAATGTTTCCAATAGATGGCTACGGAATTAAAAAATATATATAGATATAAATTTGATGGATTTTTCTACTGACGAACTGCTTGCCTGGCTGGCTGGCTGGCTACCTGGCCACCTGATGCCTTCAGACAAGCATAACTTGATAACAGCTAAGACTACGGGCTTGATTTTTTCACTGCTTCAGCTTGACAGGTACTTTTTGACATACCGCAGTACATACAATGCACGCATCATGAACTTATCTTTGTCCTCCTTTGTGTCCCATATCATTTTGCTGACAGCCCAAGGTGATGATTTGCAGTATTCCTACGTTTGTAAACGGGAATTGTCTGGATTTCCATGGTGACTGGGTCAATTGGATAGGCGCTTCTCCTACTGTTGTTCATTTGTATTGCTGTGTAATGGGCTGAACATAGCTGAAAGCAAAGCTTGATGGCCACTTCACTTTCAAGTCAGTAGTTGATGGTTGGGGTGTGCATTCAGATAAAAACATTAATTCTGGCACCATTCTTTCTTTTGATGTGTTATGTGCAAGTTCACCAGTCATAATTGTGTTACAAAAAAGTAAACAAACAAGTATAAGGAAAGTTAAGTTCAATGAGGGATCATAGAAAAAGAAGTAGAGAAACAAGGGAGGTCATCTACACCTGCAGATATACTAGTGGACATTTAATCCCTAATTCAGTCATGGGTGTAGACTAAAGTAGGGGTAAATGTTTACCAGTATATCTACAGGTGTAGACATCCTCCCTTGTTTCCCTACTTATTTCTATGATCCTTAATTGAACTTAAAATACTTGTATACTTTGCAAACATGAATATACTTGTAATTGAGTTAGCATTTCTTATCTTTGTGTAGTTAAATTGCATTATGTGTATGGAGCAAATTACATTTAGGTAGAAGCAAATTAATTTACAAATCATTGTGTAATTATTAGGTGATTTCTTTTACAAAAAACAGCACTCCAGCTGATCGTCTACAGTATGGTAGTACTGTATATTAGGAGTGATCATAAAGGTTTGTACTTTCTCACAGAAAAGAAGATTCTAGCCTAACAATACCTTCATGGTGCCCTGGCAGTATTTGTTAGGTATAACTAAGCCCGATAGTGCCTTTGGTACAACCTGAAACTCTTCCAATAGGTTGCAGTGGAATTTTTTACCGACTGCCTTCCTGACTACCTGATTGATTCCTGACATGCGTAAATTGAAAACAGCTAAGACTATCTAATCAAAAACAGCCAAGCTGTAAAAGAAAGGTACGGCCCCCAAAAAGGCCATGGTGAAAAAAGATGTGAAATCCAAGGTGACGGCCAAGAAATGGCTGTGATGGTAGGTTAATGGTAAAAATTTTAATAATGACTACTCAGGTGAATTTGGTGCCGCTTGTTACAGCTCGGCTGTTTTTGATAAGATACCACTTCTTTTTTATTTGTATACAACAAAGCCATCTTATGGCCAGCATTGGGGTTGTTTTAACCTGTATTTTTTTCTTTACTACAGAGAAAGAAGAAAAACATTTAAAGCAGGCTTTGTATATTTGATTTTATCAGTAATTATGCAAATTTTGAATTATTACATGTATGCCATTTCTGTTCTTCAGGATAATTTGTTTGCAGCTGATCTCCACTGGGTGAATTGAAATGTAGCTGAACTCTCTACGTGGTGACATAAAATGTAGCTGAACTCTCTACGGGATGATTTGTTTGTAGCTGAACTTTCTGCAGGGTGATTTGTTTGTAGCTGAACTCTCTACAGGGTAACTTGTGTTTTGTAGCTGAACTCTCTACAGGGTAACTTGTTTCTAGCTAATCTCTCTCCAGGGTGACTTGAATTCTCTACAGAGTGATTTGTTTGTAGCTGAATTCTCAACACTACAGCATAACTTTTCTAGCTGATCTCTCTACAGTGTGATTTGTTTGTAGCTGATCTCTCTACAGGGTGATTTTTTGTTGTAGCTGAACTCTTTACAAGGTAACTTGTTTTTAGCTGAACTCTCTACATGGTGGCCTGTTTCTGGCTGATCTCTCTACAGGGTGATTTTTTTTGTAGCTGAACTCTTTACAAGGTAACTTGTTTTTAGCTGAACCTCTACATGGTGGCCTGTTTCTGGCTGATCTCTCTACAGGGTGACTTATTTCTAGCTGATCTAACAGGGTGATTTGTTTGTAGCTGAACTCTCCACATAGTGACTTGGTTCTAGCTGATCTATCTACATGTCGGGTAAATCATGTCTAGCTAATCTCTCTACAGGGTGATTTGTTTGTAGCTGAACTCTGTACAAGGTTATTTGTTTGTGGCTGAACTCTCTACAGGGCGAATTGGTTTCAAGCTGATCTCCCTACAGGGTGAATAAATTGCTAGAGTGATTTATTTGTAGCTACATGGTGACTGTTCTATTAGAGTATCACAGCAGCTAAATGTTATATTAGGGTGACTGTTCTATTAGAGTACCTTGATCTTGCTTTTGCTACACGTAGTTCGCTTTCAAAGTAGTTTGTAATCCGATTCTTCTGTACTACTGCAAGGACTTTCTATGATGATTATTCCAGCTACATACCGATTTTCAGCTCATTTCTCTAAGCGGTTTGCTTGGTAGTTGTGAAAACTAATAGTTTTTTTAGTCATAAAACTCGATCATGTAATTGTGACACAGGTTAAATTTTGTGTCACATCTCGGTAGTCTTTATCTGGATCCTTTCAAACTACAAAAAGGCACTCCTATGATGGTTACTCCATCTATATAGCAATTTTCAGCTCATTCCTTCAAGGGGTTTACTCTGTGGGTGTGACAAAAGTTCGATCTTATTTTATGTGAATAATTGGTCATAACTCAGTGAATGTTCTTCAGATTCCTACCGAACTTGGTACTGAGATCCGCTTTAATGAGCCCTTTAAGTGTGCCAAATTGCAGCCCAATTGGAACACTCATTGGTGTTTTGTTGCAGATTTTGCAGAGTATGCAAAAGAAGAAAAATAAAATGAATTTTGGCCACTCATATCTCAGAAATGGCTGGGACGATTTTCTTTAAAATTAATATGCAGTCTCCCCTTCCTGGCGGACACTTCTGTACCATATTTGGTTCCAATCGGATAAGCGATCACAGAGCTACATATGTGTGAAAATCCCATTTTTTTTCTTCCTGTCAATATACTCACGATGTGGTGTACTGGCTTTCTTGGCCACACGACACACTACTGTGTGTCTTGATATATGCATGGTGCTTCTTTATTGCTATGAGGACACTGACCTTTGTACATAAACTATTTTTAACCGCAAGGCAGTGACACATATACTGAGATACGTAGTGTATCTTATGCAGATGCTTTCATATCCCACAGCAGCACCAATATGTGTGCTTGTTGCTTGGTATATCCCTAAGATTAGTCATCACTTAAAAATATGCAGTGGGTTTATGACTGTTGCTGTAAGCATGGTAGTAAGAGTACTTTGTCATTATTTTCCTAGACAATCTATTATATTTTTCTTAAATTGTTAACTTACTTAATGTCTGAGTGATCTGTTTATGTACATATTTTGTGTAGGAAACTGTTCCAGCTGCTCTAAAGTTGACACAGTTAAATTCTGACAATGGTTTGAAGCAACATATGTGTGATTGTGTTGATTCAGTAAGTAAAAGTATTACAAGCTTACAGTCAATATCTACTGTGAACAAATTTTATTGGGAGTTTATAGTAGGCTGCTGTAACAATATACAACTGAAGTACAGATATTTAGAAAGGATTAGTAAGTTCTTGCCTGCAATTGAAATACTCACTAAGGCTTATCGAAAGTATTGCAAAAAAGTGAACAGAATATCTGGCAAAATTCCTGATGAAATAGAGGAATCAGATTTTGTTGTAAAGGATTATTTTAAATGGATTAATGATTTGCAAGGGATTTTCCTTTCTTGGAAACAATTGTTTGAATCAGAAAAGTATAACCATGATGACATTATTTATTATTATAAACATACAAAGATCCTGGAACAACTTGCTAAGTCTGTTAAAGCTGAAGAATTAATAAGTGAAACAACATTCTTACAGCAACTGTACTTGTCAGTTTATGACAAAGTTGTAGACATGATCATGATAGGCATCAGGGGTACTTCTAACCGGTAAGTAATACATACTGTACACTCTTTAGCATACCATAAGTGTGGAATTGCCATGCATTGTATGCTAGTTACATGTATACTCCATAGACTACCATCAGTACTTCTCAAGTACAAACAAGTACTCATACAGTGCAGTGCTATAGACATACTTATTCTTTGTTTAGCTCAGTATTTGTGATTATAATAGTTAAACAGCAAAGTAAATAATCAGTAATTTTAAAACAACTTATCTGGAATGGCTTTGATTCTGTCTGCCACTATTTAGCAAAGATACAATTAATCTGGCAACTAATGATCCCCTCCAATGCATAAGGGGTGGGGATTGCACCATCAGTAAGTCAGGTTTTGGCAAGTCTCTGTAATTTCTGACATGAATTCTGTGTATTTGAAATCCACCTGGTTTCAAAAATACACTTCAAAATTTAATTCCTTCGAAAATTAGATTTTATGTCTTCTGCTTCAAAAATAAGCCACTATCAAACAGTACGGCAGTACTGTTTTTTAAGGTACCCCCTAAAGTTACAGGTGCCACTAAAAATGCTGCATCTAAAGGCCATTGTAGAATTATTATACAGGATGAGAATTACTTTTACAGAATAGTCTTACTTCATTCAACATCAAATACAGTGTTAAAATCAAGAAGACGCTTACAGGTGGCCAGATATAGAATTTTTTTAAATTTTCAAAACCCGTAGTTTGGTTTGCCTGCCTGCCTCACTATCTGACCACAGTCACAAGGATAGAGGCCATATGAAGCAGCACATGGCCACCATTTTCTGCTACAGCAACAAAATCATGAGTGGAATGTGCCTTTTGTGGTTCTGATGAACGTTTGCCTTCTGCGCCTTGTCATCAAGGGGTTAATTTTCTGTATTGACACTTTCCAAGTGTATTTAGATGCCATGAAACTATTTGAGGTACTATAGCAGAGTGTAGTATGCCTGGTAGTATCAGGTAGCAGCTACGCTGGGCTTATAAAATGATTGCAATGGGGTATGCCCCCTTAAACGGTCAGAACATGCCACCACACTTCAAAAAATTAGTGCTGATACCATGCCCCTCAATAATCTAGCTACATAGAAAAACAAAAGTATTGTACCACACTCCCTAGCTTAATCTACGTACTGTGTAGCTGAGTGGTGAGATTGAGATACTCTAATACAGCAGTCACAGCCAGTCACGTGTTTTATAGCTATGTTCTCACGAAAAAATAATTAAGTAAATTATTAATTTTAAAATAAAGTAGGGTTCCAGCAAAAAAAGGAGTGAATCAAGAGATGATGGTAGCTTTGAGGGAAATCCCTACTGTGGCATTGAAAAGATGGTAAAAACATGCCAATTTAGGACCACATTGTTACAATGTCAAGTAGGAATTTCCCTTGTAGCTATCATCATCTCTTGTTTCACTAGTTTTTTTTATCACTGGAACCCTACTTCATTTTTAAATTAATAATTTTTTATTGTATAACAGTACACATAAAAAGCAACATTTTATAATTGTAATGTAGCGTTTCTACAATTACAAACCACTGTACTCACGATTGTACTACAATCATAATTAGCTAATGCTACATAATTATTTACGTTGCATGGTATAGCTGGTATATGCATTTACCGTAATCATGCGTATAATCTGTGTGTCATGCGGCTAAGAAAGCTGGCACACCATACCATGTGTATATTGTCAGAAAGAAAGAAAACAGCTTTGTTACGTATACATAGCTCCATGGCCCCTTCTCCAAAGCACAATAGTTTTGCATTATAGCTGTCTGCTAGGAAGGGTAGGCCACACGGTAAATTTGATTAAATTTGCAACAGCCATTTGCAAGATATGGACATTCAAAATTTCGATTTACTTTCTTTGTTATACCATACAGGGGTTTATTTATTTATTATTAATACTGTGCAGACCTCCATTAGGGAGTATAAAGCACAGATACATGCAAGAAAACAAAATGTACAACATTTTAGACTATATAGCTGGATTAATACAAAAATAGTCTACAATCCTTTTCTGAAAGTCATCTACATTGGTTGCTTCAATTGCAGTAGCTGGGAGGCTGTTCCATATTTTGATAGTGGCAGGGAAAAAAGAGTGCAAATAAATGTTTAAGTGGGCTGATACCTGTCTGAATCTGTAAGAGTGCCCTCTTGTACATGTGGTTATTGGCATAGGAAGGTGGTAACTGGAAATGGATGTTTCATTATGTAATATTTTAAAAAGCATGATAACCCGTGAGATTTCTCGCCTACACTCCAAAGATGTCCATCCAAGTGAGTTTAACATCCTTGTGACACTAGACATAAAACCATAATCACCAGTCACAAATCTTGCGGCTCTACGCTGCACCGACTCAACTAAGTTTATGTTTTTATTTGTAAAAGGTGACCACACAACACTAGAATATTCAACAACTGGTCTCACCATAGATATATAACAGGCTTCTTTCACCCTAGCTGGGCAAGAACTAATGTTTCTTTGTAAAAAACCCCTAACTTGGTTTGCTTTATTAACAATTTTCTTAATATGTTCATTAAATGTTAAATGCTCATCCAGAATAACTCCCAAATACTTTGCATTAGGCACTGATCTCACCTCCTCACCATCCATATGATAACAATACCTTGAGGGGTTTTGTTTGTTTGTAATGCGCAGTAGCTCACATTTGGATAAATTAAACGTCATTTGCCATGTTTTTGCCCATTGTGTTAGTGAATGCAGGTCTTGTTGTAAAATATCATGATCTGCAGCAGAATGTATTGCTCGATAGAGTAACACGTCATCAGCATAAAGCCTAACAGATGATTTAACATTACTGGGTAGATCGTTGATATAGCAGAGGAATAATAATGGCCCTAAGACCGTCCCCTGAGGGACTCCAGATATCACATTACTAGGGCTACTGCTATATCCATTTATAATCACTTGTTGAGTTCTATTTGTCAGAAAATTCTGAATCCAATTGAGGGTATTGTTACGAATCCCATAATGTGATAACTTATGACACAGACGTTGGTGTGGAACTTTATCGAACGCTTTCTTAAAATCTAGTAACAGCACATCAGTTTGCAAGCCTGAATTCAGATTTTGTAGAAAGTCATCCACAGTTGATAGAAGTTGGGTTTCACAAGAGTGACCCTTTCTAAAACCACTCTGATTATTGCATAAGATATTATTATCCTCCAGGTGTTTATAAATGTTAGAACTAATAATATCTAATCCAAAACAGCCAAGCTGTAAAAAAAGAGTGCGGCCCTGAGAAAGGCTATGGTGAAAAAAGATGTGAAATCCAAGGTGGCGGCCAAGAAATGGCTGTGATGGTAGGTTAATGGTAAAAATTTTAATAACGACAATTCAAGTGAATTTTGTGCCAAGACCAAGCGGCACCAAATTCACTGAATTGTTGTTATTAAAATTTTTACCATTAACCTACCATCACAGCCATTTCTTGGCCGCCACCTTGGATTTCACATCTTTTTTCACCATAGCCTTTCTCAGGGCCGTACTCTTTTTTTACAGCTTGGCTGTTTTGGATTAGATTTCACTTCTTTTTGCATTTGTATACCCCAAAGCCGGCCTATGGCCAGCTTTAGGGCTTTTTAACCTGTCATTTTTTTTCTTTACTACAGGAAGAAGAAAAGATGAAGCAGAGTGATTTCTTTGTAGCTGACCTCTCTGCAAGGTGATCCTTCTAGCTGATCCCTCTACCGGATGACTTGTTTGTAGCTGAACTCTCTACAAGGTGATTTGTTTGTAGCTGAACTCTCTACAAGGTAACTTCTTCTAGCTGATCTTTCTACAGGGTGATTTGTTTGTAGCTGAATTCTCTACAGGGCGATTTGTTTGCAGCTAAACTGCTGAACTCTCTACAATGTAACTTCTTCTAGCTAAACTCCCTACGGGTGGCTTGTTTCTAGCTGATCTCTCTACAGGGTGACTTGTTTGTAGCTGAACTCTCTACAAGGTGATTTGTTTGTAGCTGAACTCTCTACAAGGTAACTTCTTCTAGCTGATCTTTCTACAGGGTGATTTGTTTGTAGCTGAATTCTCTACAGGGCGATTTGTTTGCAGCTAAACTGCTGAACTCTCTACAATGTAACTTCTTCTAGCTAAACTCTCTATGGGTGGCTTGTTTCTAGCTGATCTCTCTACAGGGTGACTTGTTTGTAGCTTAACTCTCTACAAGGTGATTTGTTTGTAGCTGAACTCTCTACAAGGTAACTTCTTCTAGCTGATCTTTCTACAGGGTGATTTGTTTGTAGCTGAATTCTCTACAGGGCGATTTGTTTGCAGCTAAACTCTCTACATGGTAGTTTCTTTGTAGCTGAACTCTCTACAATGTAACTTTTTCTAGCTGAACTCTCTACAGGATGACTTGTTTCTAGCTGATCTCTCTACATAGTGACTAGTTTGTAGCTGAACTCTCTACAGGATGACTTGTTTCTAGCTGATCTCTCTACAGGGTGACTTGTTTGTAGCTGAACTCTCTACAGGGTGATTTGTTTGTAGCTGAACTCTCTACAAGATAACTTCTTCTAGCTGAACTCTCTACATGGTGACTTGTTTGTAGCTGAACTCTCTACAATGTAACTTCTTCTAGCTGAACTCTCTACGGGTGGCTTGTTTCTAGCTGATCTCTCTACAGGGTGACTTGTTTCTAGCTGAACTCTCTACAGGGTGACTTGTTTGTAGCTGAACTCTCTACAGGGTGATTTGTTTGTAGCTGAACTCTCTACAAGGTAACTTCTTCTAGCTGACCTTTCTACAGGGTGATTTGTTTGTAGCTGAATTCTCTACAGGGCAATTTGTTTGCAGCTGAACTCTCTACATGGTAGCTTCTTTGTAGCTGAACTCTCTACAATGTAACTTCTTCTAGCTGAACTCTCGACGGGTGGCTCGTTTCTAGCTGATCTCTCTACAGGGTGATTTGTTTGTAGCTGAACTCTCTACAAGGTAACTTCTTCTAGCTGACCTTTCTACAGGGTAATTTGTTTGTAGCTGAATTCTCTACAGGGTGATTTGTTTGCAGCTGAACTCTCTATATGGTAGTTTCTTTGTAGCTGAACTCTCTACAGGGTGATTTGTTTGTAGCTGAACTCTCTACAAGGTAACGTCTTCTAGCTGATCTTTCTACAGGGTGATTTGTTTGTAGCTGAATTCTCTACAGGGTGATTTATTTGCAGCTGAACTCTCTACATGGTAGTTTCTTTGTAGCTGAACTTTCTACAACGTAACTTCTTCTAGCTGAACTCTCTACAGGATGACTTGTTTCTAGCTGATCTCTCTACAGGGTGACTTGTTTGTAGCTGAACTTTCTACAGGGTGATTTGTTTGTAGCTGAATTCTCTAAAGGGCGATTTGTTTGCAGCTGAACTCTCTACATGGTAGTTTCTTTGTAGCTAAACTCTCTACAATGTAACTTCTTCTAGCTGAACTCTCTACAGGATGACTTGTTTCTAGCTGATCTCTCTACAGGGTGACTTGTTTGTAGCTGAACTCTCTACAGGGTGATTTGTTTGTAGCTGAACTCTCTACAAGGTAACTTCTTCTAGCTGATCTTTCTACAGGGTGATTTGTTTGTAGCTGAATTCTCTACAGGGCAATTTTTTGCAGCTGAACTCTCTACATGGTAGTTCTTTGTAGCCGAACTCTCTACAGTGTAACTTATTCTAGCTGAACTCTCTACGGGTGGCTTGTTTTTAGCTGATCTCTCTACAGAGTGTCTTGTTTCTAGCTGAACTCTCTACAGGGTGATTTGTTTGTAGCTGAACTCTCTACAAGGTAACTTCTTCTAGCTGATCTTTTTACAGGGTAATTTGTTTGTAGCTGAATTCTCTACAGGGCGATTTGTTTGCAGCTGAACTCTCTACATGGTAGTTTCTTTGTAGCTGAATTCTCTACAATGTAACTTCTTCTAGCTGAACTCTCTACATAGTGTCTTGTTTGTAGCTGAACTCTCTACAGGGTGATTTGTTTGTAGCTGAACTCTCTACAAGGTAACTTCTTCTAGCTGATCTTTCTACAGGGTGATTTGTTTGTAGCTGAATTCTCTACAGGGCGATATATTTGCAGCTGAACTCTCTACATGGTAGTTTCTTTCTAGCTGAACTCTGTGCAATGTAACTTCTTCTAGCTGAACTCTCTACAGGATGACTTGTTTCTAGCTGATCTCTATACAGGATGACTTGTTTGTAGCTGAACTTTCTACAGGATGATTTGTTTGTAGCTGAACTCTCTACAAGGTAACTTCTTCTAGCTGATCTTTCTACAGGGTAATTAGTTTGTAGTTGAATTCTCTACAGGTGATTTGTTTGCAGCTGAACTCTTTTACATGGTGGTTTCTTTATAGCTGAACTCTCTACAAAGTGACTTCTTCTAGCTGATCTATCTACAGGATGACTTGTTTCTAACTGAACTCTCTACAGTGTGATCTGTTAATAGCGGAACTTTTTACTGGGTGATTTGTTTGTAGTTAAACTCTTTGCATGATTGTTTCTTTGTAACTGAACTCTCTACAAGGTGATTTCTTCTAGCTGATCTCTCTACAGGATGACTTGTTTCTAACTGAACTCTCTACAGTGTGATCTGTTCATAGCGGAACTTTTTACTGGGTGATTTGTTTGTAGCTAACTCTTTGCATGATTGTTTCTTTGTAACTGAACTCTCTACAAGGTAACTTCTTCTAGCTGATCTCTCTACAGGGCAATTTGTTTGTAGCTGAATTCTCTACAGTATGATTTATTTGAGCTGAACTCTCTATTAGGTACCTTCTTCTACCTGATCTGACTACAGGGTGACTTGTTTGTAGCTTGAATCCCTACAGAATAACTTACAATGTAATATAACTGAGTAAATTATAAATGCAACTGAATGCTTTATTAGGGTGACTGTTCTATTAGAGTATCTCGATCTCGCATTTGCTGCACCTAGTTGCCTTTCGAATCATAACTCAGTGATTTGTAATCCGATTCTTCTGTACTATTGCAAGGACTTTCTATGATGATTATTCCAGCTACATGCTGATTTTCAGCTCGTTGCTCTAAGCGGTTTGCCTGGTAGATACGAAAACTAATAGTTTTTCTATTCATAAAAATTGATCGCGTAATTTTGACACAGGTTGGGTTTCGTGTAATATCTCCATGGTCTTTATCCCGATTCCTTTCAAACCACAAAAAGGCACTCCTATGATGGTTGCTCCATCTGCATATCAATTTTCAACTGATTCCTCCAAGGCGTTTACCCTGTAGGCGTGACAGACCTTCGACCTTATTTTACGCAAATAATCGGTCATAACTCCGTGAATGTTCATCGGATTCCTACCAAAGTTGGTACGGAGATCCGCCTTAATGAGCCCTTTAAGTGTGCCAAATTTCAGCCAAATCCGAGCACGCATTCGTGTTTTATGGCGAATTTTGCGAAGTGTGCGAAATGAAGAAGATGAAGAAGAAGAAGAAAAAAACGAAGAAATTAAAACGAAATTTTGTTCGCTCGTATCTCGGAAATGGCTGGAGCGATTTTCTTTAAATTTGGTATGTAGACTCCGCTAACTGGGCGGCACGTCTCCAGCAAATTTGGTTCCAATTGGATAAGGGATCACAGAGCTACATAGGTGTGAAAATTGCGTTTTCTTTCTTCCTGTTAATATACTCACGGTGTGGCGCGCCGGCTTCTTGGGCCGCACGACACACTATCGTGTGTCTTGATGCTCGAACACTTTACAGCATATGCATGTTAGGGAAACCGGCCGATAATTCAATGGGCAAGACCTATCGTCTTTCTTATATATTGGAACCACATTTGCATTCTTCCAATCATGAGGTAATTGACCTTGTTCCAATGATGCCTTGTAAATCACAGATAAGATGGGTCCAAACTCAGAAGCAAGTTCCTTTAGAAGTCTAATTGGAACCTTATCAGGGCCAGGAGCTTTAGATGTATCAAGATTCTCTAAAAGATGAATAATGCCTTCTGTACTGATGTCTATGGGAGGCATTTCTGGGTATGGTGTGCCATCTAGAACAGGCACCGTTGATGTGTCCTCACTTGTGAAGACCGTGGTAAAAGCCTCATTGATTAAATCTGCCTTGCCTTGTGGGTCACTAAAAACAATTCCATCATCCTGTAGAGTTGCCACACCACAGTGATCATTCCTTTGTGATTTGATAAACGACCACAATTTCTTTGAAACTGATCTTCCCTGTCCGGCCAGATTATAAATATAATTATTATATGCTCTTCGACATTGCTGTTGTGACTCCTTTTTAATTAGGTTATACTGTAACCAATCTAATGACAAACCAGATTGGCGAGCACGTTTGTACAATCGATGTTTACGACGAGATAAAGATCTGATATGACGATTAATCCACGGTTTCTTGGCACTAGATGTTATTTGTTTAGTTGGAATTGTGCTAAGGCACTTATGACATACATTCTTAAACTCTTCCCATAAACTATTGATTGGAGTAGATGGAGAATAATAATCAGTAAGAAAAATGGATTACGGGGGCTTTGATTTATTTTCTCACACTTTGCAAAATTGCTATAAAACGTAAACATATAATTCAATTTCCTTGATCTTTGGCACAAATGAAGGTAAAGTCACATACGTTTGCTGTGAATCTGATGATTATCCAAGAGTTATGAGTGTTTATTCATGTAAAAAAAATCCTACTTCTGTCATGGCTACAGGGTAAACCAAGTATGGGAATAACTTGAAAATTGGCGTGTACATAGGCTGATCATCGTAGCAGTGCCCTTTTATGGACAGCTACAAAGTTATAAAGCAAAAACCAAACAAGTGTAAAATTGCGGGATCAAGATACTCTAATAGAGTAGTTACCGTGGGGTAAAAACAGTGCACACAAAATGTCGGATAATAACGTACCAGAATTTGAACCATGGACCTCGAGCTCCATACCTATCACCTGAATCCTTAACTACTGAACCACAGCTATCTTGGCTGATCACCTCACTTACTTTATAATGAAAAGTCTAGTTTAAATCTGCTTATAAATAAATGTTTGTAATTTCATAGATCTTCCAATAGATGTACTAGATTATTCTAGAGCATTCTATGTGCAGCATGTTCTGTGCACTCTATTAGAGTATTAGAATAACATTACTAAATATTGAAGTAAATCATATAAT
Source organism: Dysidea avara (assembly GCF_963678975.1). Classification (NCBI taxonomy): domain Eukaryota; kingdom Metazoa; phylum Porifera; class Demospongiae; order Dictyoceratida; family Dysideidae; genus Dysidea; species Dysidea avara. The sequence continues at coordinate 21,382,616 of NC_089279.1, read as the reverse complement.
ACAATACATTTATAAGTCTGTCTTCAATTTTGTCTGTATAGAAGAAAAAAAAGAAGAAATGTGAGTAAAAACAAACCCCAAAGTCAGTCGTAGGCTGGTTTTGGGACCTTATACAGTACAAAAAGAAGTCAAATCCACACAAAAACAGCAAAGCTGGTGTGGCCTTAAAAAGTCTGGGTGAAAAAAATTGTGAAATCAAAGGTGGTGGCCAAGAAATGGCTGCAATGATGTTAATGCTAATAATTGTTAAAATGTATTACCATTAACATCATTGCAGCCATTTCTTGGCTGCTACCTTCAATTTCACAACATTTTTTATCCAGGCTTTTAAAGGCCGCTCCATTTTTACAGCTTGGTTGTTTTTTTTTGTGTGGATACTAATATGCAGGGCTTTATATTGCCTATAGCCATCACTAACTTGCATCCACTGTTTGGCTCTGGCATGTGTAACATGCTATATCACTCAATCCCTTGTGATTCTCACAAGCACAATAGGCTGTTTGAATGAATAAACCTAACTATTAAACACTACCAGTCTGATTCTTACTATCTACACTGGCTAAACTCGATTCTAGTTTCAAAGCATAAACTGGTTGCCACAATTGATTGTATAGGGCTACAATTTAACCTGGGCTCAGATGGAATCAGACTAGTACAGTACCTCTCAAATACAGCTTCACAATGCGCATGTGTTGTGTGATTGACATTTGGTGATGTTTGGTTTGTGGTCCCAAAATCGAATTTTGCATACATATTTAAGAATTGGAGTGAACTTTCATTTATTAGTTGAGGCGTTGTAATGGTCTCGGCTGACAGCACTTGTGTAATATTGCAAATGTTGCACAAAACTGCAACCAGTGTAATATACTGTATATTGCACTGTGGTCAGTGCATTATAATGCATAATGCACACTTTGTGGTCTGCGAAACCACAGCAAGTGTGTTATAAGTTACAATGTACTTACTGCAGTTTGCAGCAGTGTCATACATGAATTATCACACTGGTGGTGTCTTTGAACTGCCCATGCAAAGTGGTACATAACCTGTTAAAGTATTTGTAGACAGTAGTGATTACATGACAGTGTGTGCTGTATAATAAAATTAATAGCCATATGTCTAGTGTACTTGTCAACATTTTTATTATCACATATGTGCACTGACGTAGGTGCTCATTGATAGAAATACTTTGTATTTATGGTGTCAAGTTGGATAACTCCATACAGTGTACTTTAAATCAGTATGTATTTCTGGGAAGTGATGATATGTCAAGTGGCGATTTAAAAATGGTACAAAGCTCTTTGACAAACATTACTCATGATGAGTATTCCACTGACGTGAAGTACAGAATTCTATTAAAGAAGTCAATGACATTAACCATTCTAAAAAGGTTTTTGGATGAATTGCAAATATTTTTAGAACCATTGTCAGAGTTTCTACAATTTTTAGCTTACTTTCATTTTCATAGCTGTCAAATGTTTAGTAAACACTTAAAAGAAAAATCTTTGCCAAGAGAATGTATTTTGAACTCAGATGTCTCTCTAGATCAGGTATGTGCTATGCATGCATATGTGAATTATTGTTGAACATACGTATTTGTGTGGCCTTTAAACTGCAGTATATAATTCTTTGTGATGTCATTATAAAATGTGACTAGTGTATCGTACAGGGATCATGGAGGTTTGGGTAAAATATTATCCAAAAAAACAGCTTCACAATACCATCCTGGTGCCTTGGCAGTATTGGTTAGGTATGACCAAGCCTGAAAGTGCCTTCAGTACAACCCTAAATACTTCCTAGTTGTTACTAAATTTAAATTTTTTAATTCAATGGAATTTTCTGCCCGCCTGCCCGCCTGCCTGCCTGCCTGCCTGCCTGCCTGCCTGCCTGCCTGCCTGCCTGCCTGCCTGCCTGCCTGCCTGCCTGCCTGCCTGCCTGCCTGCCTGCCTGCCTGCCTGCCTGCCTGCCTGCCTGCCTGCCTGCCTGCCTGCCTGCCTGCCTGCCTGCCTGCCTGCCTGCCTGCCTGCCTGCCTGCATGCCTGCCTGCCTGCCTGCCTTTAAGCAAGTGTAACTTGATAACGGCTAAGGCTACAGACTTGATTTTTCCACTGTTCAATGTCACTTTGTCCCGAGACATGCTTTTTGGCATACTGCAGTACTACAATGCACACATCATGGACTTACCTTTGTCCTCCTTTGTCCTCCTTTGTGTCCCATTTGTTTTCGCTGACAGCCCAAGGTGTCAATTCGCAGTAGCACAATCCATGGCTTCCCTACATTTGTAAACGAGAATTCTCTGTATGTTTCATGGTGACTGGGCTGGTGCAGAGGCACTTTTAATACTGTTATTTGTAACACTGTGTAACGGGCTGAAAGCAAAGCGCCCCAACTATCAATAACTGACACTTTCGAGTCAGTTATTGATAGTTGGGGCACACAAATCGTCCCTATTTTTTGTGGTGACTGGGTTGATTGCAGAGGCACTTCTGCTACTGTTCTTCATTTTTAATACCGTGTATTGGGCTGAACATAGCTGAAAGCAAAGCATAATGGCCACTTCACTTTCGAATCAGCAAGGTGTGTGTTCAGACGGAAACCTTAACTCTGGCGCCATCCTTTCTTTTGATGCGGTATACACTGGTTCACCAGTCATAATAATGTTACAAAAAAGTGAACAAACAAGTATAATGAAAAATTAGGGAATTTTAAGCTTGATTAAGTATCATAGAAAAAAAATTGGGAAACAAGAGAGGTCACCTACATCTGCAGATGTGCTAGTGAACATTTAATCCCTAATTCAGTCATGGGTATTGACTGAATTAGAGAATAAAAAATCCACTAATATATCTTCAGTTGTAAACAATCTCCCTTTTCCCCTACTTTTTTTCTTTGATCCCTAATCGAACTTAAATTCCTATTTTTCCTTATACTTTGTTAATTTAAGAACAAAGTTGGGTTCCATGCCATAAAAGGTGGTGAAACAAGATATAGACTGATGGTAATACAACACAGCTAAATGGGTCCATTGACATGGAATTTTATTTTTTTAATTCCTAAGTAGGAATTTTCCCACATAGCGATGCTATAATACCATCCATCATATATCTTGTTTCACCACCTTTTATCACTTGGATCCCTATTGCTTTTAAAAAGGTTAATAATATTTTGTACACTACTTTGTTTAGGTTTTTTTGTTTTAGTTTAGCTATCATACATGCATGTTCCTGGAAACATAGTACATGGCTGGTGAATGCTTTATCATACAATATGGTAGTCCTTCATGACAGCTTAGCAGCATTGGTTAGACACCCAAAAATGTGTTCAGACCAACCTTCCAAAAAGTTTCTATGATTATTCTATTTAATAGAATTTTACGCCGACTAATTAAAACTGATGCCTCCAGGCAGACAATGGATAAGGCTACGGGCTTGATTTCTTTACTGTTCGACGTCGCTTTGTCCCAAGATGTGCCTTTTCGCCAATTGCAGTACATACAATACACGCATCATGGACTTGCCTTTGACCCCTTTGTGTCCCAGTTCTTTTCGCTGACAACACAAGGTGTCAATTTGCGACAGCACGATGTGGCTTCCCTGTGGCTGTGTTGGCTTATCACCCATATTTTCTGTAGCAACTGGCAGAGATGTTTCTCGTACTGTTCTTTGTAATGTTGTGTAGCAGAGAGAGCATAGCTAGAAATAAAGCATAATGACCACCTCCCTTTCCAATACGTAATTGATTGTTGGGCCCACCTTCTGACGCAAAAGTACTTTTATGGCATTCCTGGCACCATTCTTTCTTTTAATGCGGGTTCATTTGTCATAATTATGTAAAAAAAATTAAACAAGCAAGTAGAAGGAAAAATTAGAAATTGTAAGTTTTTTTCTACTTGTTAAAGTATCTTAATCTCACTGTTGATCTCAAGTGAGCTGTGACAGATTACCATGATCACCTTGCCTTATTTCCTACACAAAACTGATAGTTATAAACACAGCTGGGTCATTGTATTCTAGTCAGGTGGATGTGGTCATTGTACTCTAGTCAGGTGGATGTGGTCACTGTACTCTAGTCAATTGGCATAGATAACTGTGGGGCATGGTCACCATTCTGTTTTCTGTAGTGAACCAATTGTTATACTGTAAGAGGAGCTATTTACTCCCCCTTAAGAGCTTTTGTGGTATCTTAATATGCAAAAGTGTCGATATGGTAAGCAGGCAGGATATATGTTATAGTTGTAACATGTGCTCGAGTGATTTGCCTGAAATATATGCAGGAGCACAAGGGCCAAAATATACACACAAGCAGGAGGGCCGAAAACCTGAGTGAATGTGTGTATATTTCAGACAAATCACAATTGCCCATGTTACAACTAATATATTTTACTTGGGTGACTCACCTGAAAGAATGGGAAACTGCTTTGCACGTATACTTATATGGGACCATGTGAATTTCAAATGTGGATAACTTACATAAGAACAATGACAAGGCCAATATCAACATGAGCATGCAGATAGCTTCGATTGTGCGTACGCAATTTAAACACAGAAGGCTGAAATGTGAGCTCACAATGATATTTTAAGTGCACTAAAGTATTTACTTTACTAGCTATTAATAACTAAAGTAGTGAATATGTTTACAGGGCTATTGGCCAAATCAATTAAGCATCATGCCCAGTGCTATGTGTGAGTAACATCGTGCCAGGTGTCCACAAAACATCGATATAAAATGAAAATACAAGCTTATTTAATTGCACTGAAGTATTTACTTTACTACCCATGAATAAACTAAAGTAGTGAATATGTCTACAATTCTAATGGCCAAATCAACAAGTGCCATGCCCAGTGCTATACGTGACATCGTGCCAAGTGTCTATAATCAATCAAAACACTAACCTGTGACCTTCATTCACATGAACTATCTTCTTCTCCAAGTCCACAGATTAACTCTGGTGGCTCAGCTTTACAGAACTAATAACCCACAATCCATCATCACTATATTTGAGCATACAGTATCACCCAATAAATCTGATGATTTCTGAGAATGCCTGGACTGCATTAACGAGAAATGGAGAAATAGGTTTTCAAAAATGCACTCCCTCCTAGAAGGGATATATTTTGATATACTACCTTGCTTCTTGTTAATGCAATCCTGAACAGTGATAGCAGTGTTTTATGGTATTTATACACCTTCTCTTCCCTTTGAAGTGGGGTATGAAAGTGGTATATTAGTGTTAATAATTGTGAATGTCTTTTCAAGGTTGTGCTTGAAGTATGCAAGCATCTCCTGTGTTACTGAACTAAATGATTACTACAAGCTTAGCCATAGCCATTGTTGAGTTACTGTATGCTTCTCTAAATGAGCAAGTAGAAAATTTTTGTCTAAATGTTTGCAAAATACTTTAGGCTGGTTACTGCATATGTTAGATATTTGCATTTGTATACATAATCATTAATGACACTCTACTTTTTTAGTTTGCTGCTGCTTTAGCACACACCAGAGAGTTTATTATAAGCTTGATTAATGGTAGTGCTAAATACGAAGAAATAATTGCTTTGGAGACATCATTGGAGAATTTTGATAGTAGTGAAGAGTTTCAAATCATGTGTAAATTTCCTGACTTTGACAACACTGGTGAAAATGAAGAAGGAAGGCAAGGAATTAAGCACATGCTGGAATTGATTCAGTATTTGCATGATATAGCATTTATTCCTAAAGTTTGTGTTCTATATCAACTTGAAGCTTGCAATGCAGATTCACAGCTTATACTACTAAAGAATATAGTGACTTGCTTAAACACTGATGAAGGAAAAGCTGATCTTACTGGTATCAAAGCTAATCACTACATAAAGCAAATTTGGAGGATTCTTAAGATAGATGGTTATGCAAATAAGAGGCAGTGCCTTAAAATTTTTCCTTCCATAGCTAAATGCAAAGAATTTCATGATTTTATCAAGAAATGGGGCTACTATGGTGAAGCTGGCAGATTAGCATTTAAAAGCCAACTGGAGCTAGTAACAGGTCAACTACAACATGAAGATTACAATGAAGATGTCTTAAATCAATTAATGCCAGCCTTTGAATACATATCACCATTCATGGATAAAGAACAGTCACTGGAAGAGTTAATGTTTAAAATCCTTAGGTTGTTTGAAGACCGTGTTGGGTTTGGAGATCATAGACAAACAATATTTTGTCAGCTAGAAACTGTAAATGTAAATCTATCACTGATTCAGTATTGGTTCTGTCGAGCAGAGGTAAATAGATTTTGTCTATTTATGAATGTGTATCATACAGTATGATAATAACTGTATAGTAGGAACCACAAAGGAGTAGGCGTGGCCCACAAAATAATATCACCCAAAAACCAGCCTCAATTTTCCCTTACGACGATGAGGCAGTATTGGTGAGGTAAAACTAAGTCCAAACAAGCTTTCAGATCGACCTGAAGCGCTTTCAACAAGTTGCTATGGAATTTTAAATTTTTTTTATTCAACGGAATTTTCTACTGATTGAGTAAGTAACTGACTGACTGATGCCTTCAGACTAGTGTAACTCGATAACAGCTAAGGCTATGGGCTTGATTTTTTCACTGTTCGACGTTGCTTTGGCCCGACAGGTGCCTTTTGGCATACCGCAGTACGTACAATGCATTCTTCATGGACTTACCAGTGTCCTCCTTTGTGTCCCATTCATCTTTGCTGACAGGGAAAGGTGTCGATTTGGCGCGAGCACGTGATGGCTTCCCTTAGTAATAGAAATCGTCCATATTTTTCATCGTGGCTATTTTGATTGCAGAGGTGCTTTTCAAACAGTTCTTGATTCGTACTGCTGTGTAATGGGTTGAACATAGCCTACAGCGAAGCGTAATGGATACTTCACTTTTTAGATGATAATCAATATGATTGGGGCGTGCGACACGATTTCTTTCTTTTGGTATGCGTGGATTGTAGAAGTGCTTTTCGAACAGTTCTTGATTCGAAATGCTGTGTAACGGGTTGAACATAGCTGACAATGAAGTGTAATACTTCACTTTTTAGACGATAATTGATATAGCTGGGGGGCGCGGTGTCTTTTCAGATGTGGTATGCGTGGGTTCTCACAAGAAATGTGTATGAGCTTAACAAATAATATGCACTTAATAAACACATGCGCTTAATAACCCGACTCTATGGTACTACGTACCATGCTGTATGACATTGACCAGTATAAGGAAAGATCATCAATTTTAGGAATGATAGAAATAACAAGTTGATGCTTTGCTACTTCTAAACACCAGGCACCCATCCAGTTAATACTAGCCAAATAGACAATTATATTTAGTAAACTAGTATATTAAAATTATAAATTTAAAAATGAAGTAGGGATCCAAGCGATAAAAAGTAGTGAAACAAGAGATGAATGATGGTAGCTATTACAGCATAGCTCAGTGAGAAATCCCTACTTTGGCATTGAACACAAAATAATTGCTATACCATGCCAAAGTAGGGATTTCCCACTGGGCTATGTTGTAATAGCTACCATCGTTCATCTCTTGTTTCACTACTTTTTATCGCTTGGATCCCTACTTCATTTTTAAATTTATAATATTTAATGTACTAGTTTTTTAAAATTTTTTGTTAAGGCATACAACTAGCTATATACATGTGACTGTTCTATTAGGGTGACTGCTGTATTAGAGTATCTCGAGTCAGCCTGCAAAGATGTGCGCTTGCCCAAAAGGAGGCGTGATCATCGTGGTTTCAATCGATTATTAGAGTATTTCGAGTCAGCCTTCCAACTTGAAGGTGTGTGGTAACAGAAATACAGCTAGCGCATTAAAGGGGTGTGTCTCAATCGATAGATTGATGATGCGTAGAATATAGAATGGGCGTGATCTTGTGACCTATCGTAAAAGCTATCTAGTACCGGTACCTCCGTACAGTAGCGCGTAGTCTAAGCACCTTAAATAATCTTGTGGTATCCATTATGCTACTTAGAGAAAGTGTTGATACGGAAAATTAACGCCTCGATATGGTTTCATTGTATGAAGAAGGCAAGCAGCCTGATTGAAGATAAAAGAAAACACAAGGCGCAGAGGGCACACACTCGTCAGAACTTTAAAAGGCATATCCCACTGGTGAGTTTGTTATTGTGGCGTAAAATGGTGGCTGTGCACTGCTTCATTTGGCGTCTAGGCTTGCGATTGTGGTCAGGCAGTCAGGTAGTCAGTCTAAAATTCAAGTTTTGGTGATTTTTAAAAATTTTATATCCAGCCACCTGTACGTGTTTTGTTGTATTTAATGCTGGTTTATGAATTATATGGACTAGTACTATTCCGTAAAGGTGATTTTCGTCTTGTAAGATATCTCTAGGATGCTTTATAAAGGTAGAATTTTGGGTGGCACGCAAAAATTTCACCAGGATCCCTACTTAAACGGTACAATTGTACCGTTTGATATTGTAATTTCATTTATTTCATAGTTCATGAATTATGTAACTATGCTGCTATGCACTGCTAAGGAAGTGTAACCCAAATTTTGTTTGCCACCAAATTTTGTTGTTATATGGTAGCGCAGGTGTAGATGACCTCTTGTTTCATTGCCTTTTATTTCTTATGAGGCTACCTAGGTCCAGTCATGGATTTTTTCTCCTTTCTCCAACTTTTCAAACACACCTTAAGTAGCTAAAGTCTTTGAGCAGGCTGTAGGACCAGGTGTCCTACAGACCTTCAGCACTTGTGCTGTAAAGCATTAATAAACAAAAATTAATTTAAAAAAAAAAAGATTCCTACTGAAATGTAGCATTGCCATTTTCTTTTACTTAACCGTTGTCTGTTTACTTTTTGTAATAAAATAATTCATTATTGCATACCACATCAAAGGAAAAAAAATGGCACCAGACACAAAATTCAGTTGTGCAACTGAACACATGCCCTGACTTAAAATTACTGAAATGAATAGTGACCATTCTACTTCATTTTCAGCTATGCTCCACCTGTTATACAGCAGTAAAAAGATAAGAACTATATGAGAAGCACCTCTGCAATTAATCTAGTCACTACAGAAATTATGGGTGAATTCATGCCCTGACTATCTATTACTAAAACAATTCAGCTTCAGCTTCAGCCATGTTCCACTCATTATACAGCATTAAAAACAAAGAACACTACGAGAAGTGCCTCTGCAATCAACCCAGTCACACTACAAAAATCAAAGCACTAAAACTATAATGCATTACTACAAATCAACATGCTTGCAGTAGTGGAAAAAGAAATAGGACACAAAAGGGGCAAAGGTAAGTCCATCATGTATTGTAGCTGCTGTAAGGCATGTCTTGGGCCAAAGCAATGTCAGACAGTGAAGAAATAAAGCCCATAGCCTTAACCATAGTCGAGTTATGCTTGGCTGAAAGCATTAGTTAGTTGGTTAGCCAGCAAAAAAGGAGTATTTTTAAAAAATTCATGGAAAGGGTTTGGGTCACTCTGAAGACATTATGGGCTTGATTATACCACCTAACCAATACTGCCAAACTGTTGTGAAGGAAATATAAGGTTGGTTTTGGGTGATATTTTAAAGCAAGGAAGGTCAAACCTTAATGATCCCACTATACAGTTCTACTATACTGTATTGTACAGTACTGTATAGTAAAGTTCATGAAAATTTGGACTTTCTGGCCTAAAATACATATCACTTTAAAACCAGCCTCAGTTTCCTTCATACAGCTTGGTAATATTGATTAGGTATAATCAATCTCAAAAGGCCTGCAGAGTTTAAAAAAATTTATAACTGAATTTTCAACTAACTAACCGACTAACTGATGCTTTCAGCCAAGCATAACTTGACTATGGTAAAGGTCACAGGCTTGATTTCTTCACTGTTCAGTGACTTTTTGTCAACTGTAGCAGCTATATGATACATGAATCATGCACTCACCTTTGTCTTTCTTTTTGCCCTGTTTCTTTATCCATTACAATGTACTGTACTGTAGGTGTTGATTCACAGTAATGCAAGGTGGCTTAAATCCAACTACGACAATTGTTTGTAATTTCCATAGTGACTGGATTGATTGCAGAGGCACTTCTTATACTGTTCTTCATTTACAACTCTGTAACCCAACTACCATCCTAGGACGGGGATTGTATCCAAGGACCATTAGTCCTACTACCAGCATTAAAAGCTGAAAACAAAGCAGAATGGACACTTCACTTTTCAGTAACTGATAGTTGGGACATGCATTTAGTCACAGTTTCTGTACAGGTGCTTCTTTTGTTTTTAATGCTTTTAGCAAGCAGAGCATAGCTGAAAATGAAGCAGAATGGCTGCATCACTTTCCAGTAATTAATAGTCAGTGCATACGTTCAGTTGCTTAATTGATTTTTATAGTATGTCTATCCAGCACCATTCTTTCCTTTGATGCAGTATGTGTTGGTTCACTGGTCATCAATCATATTAAGAAATTTATAAATTTCATTATTGTTGTACTTTACAATGACCAGCACTGAAGGTCTGACAGCAACATGTGCTGCAGTCTTAGGATTACCTAACCTAATCACAAGGACTCAGACTTAAATGACTTATAGCTAATAAGGTGTAACAGAAAAGGGGCCGAAGTAAGGAAAAAACCCTCCAACTACAGGATTCGAACTGCAGGTCACCCAATGTCTAGTCAGGCCACACTCCAGGAGGGATGGATTTTCTTCCTTAAACCTAAAATATTTATTATTATTGATTTTAGTAGGGATCATGTGAAAAACAAAGCAATGAAACCAAGGGGTCATTTACACTTGCATGCAGCTATACTTAATCCTTACTTCAGTCATGGCTGTACTATGTACAGTATATGACTGAAATAAGGGCAACTATATACAGGTGTCTCTTGTGAATTGTGAGTGTTTGACTCTGAATGTGAATAGCATATAGCATGTATTGGGAAATTTGTCCAAAAGAACAGTTTTGTAAAGTCTGTCACATGCCTACATTTAAAAAATGCATATTTTGAATAACAACTCTCCGTTGTGTGTTGACAGTAATTAATTTAGTCAACCATCAAGGAAGTGTTTGAAGTCATGCATTATGTTGATAAACAACTTTGCATATCAATGATTAGTTATGCATTGTTCTTTAGATATGCATGGCAGTGTGAGACAATATGAGATTGATGGAATGTTAATATTAGTGCTGGGTGATATAGATTTTTCTTATGTCATATGTCATGGCAAAATTTATTCACGATATGAATATACGTCACGATATAAATTATGCATACCAATATTTTAACTTGAATGTTTATTCTCTTCTTTTTTTCAGATGTTTTTCAAGTATGTACTACTACACTGTACACAAAACACAGGAATAAGATCATTTATGAGCTAAATCATATGCACTTACACAGCTAGTTAAAGTGAGAATTAAAAGAAATGTTGATTTACAACATACTTAGCCTTCCTACAACTTAATCTGCAATACCTTCATCATCTTGATCTATTATGATATTTAAATTAGAGATTATCAGTTTACAATAACTACATGTAAGCTGGGAGGGGCATACTCCCCCAGGGAATTGTTTTAAAACAAATGCTTTGAAATGGCATCTGGAGGATTTTTACATACACAGTCTCTTTCTCCTTTCTTTTATAGCTTAGACCAAGCAGTACAATTAAAGCAATGGTTACTGACTGTTCTATCAGAGTATCACACTGACTGCTCTATTACTATTAGAGTATTTCGATCTTTTACAAATTCAAGTAGCTGAAAATTGGCGCTAGTTAATTACAATGGCTCTTTGAACTACTATTCTTCTCACTGGTCTGCATGTCGCAACCGTTGCACACAGATCTAAGTAAATGGTGCCTTCAAAATACCCCGTCAACAGTATGCCACACCATTGACGTGGGCGGGACATGGATGCAGCAGGGAGTAATAGCAAAACTTGAGATGCCATCTTACGAGCTCACGTTGTACTGCTTAGATCACGTGCGCTATATCACGATATAATTTCTAGCTATTGTATCACTATATAAAATAATTATGTCGTATGTTGGCTATATCGCCCAGCACTAGTTAATGTATAGCATACACTTAGTTTTAATCACAGCTTATTTAGTCTATGCAAAGAGTCTTATTCTCATTTTGTGGGGATTCCACTGTTGGGTGCATATTGTACGTTTATTGATTTAAATTTCTTTTACCAATAGGGAGATACACTGAAGAATGTTGGAAAGGAGTTACAGTGTATACTGGATACTGGCTACTATATTTTTGAATTAAATGTACAGCCAACTAAACTGAATGAAACTGTGCATCCTGATGATGATGATGGTGATGATGATGATGACTCACAGAGAAATTTTACGTGTTCATCCAACATGCTTTTGTATTTTAAACCAGCCGCACAACAATTATTGGAAAACAACCCTGTTCCATTGAAAACAATACAGTGGAACAAAAAACAAATTGATGATTTTGTTAGAAAATTAGGTTTTTTGGAAAAGCAAGATGTTGAACAAACTGTGAAACAATTTCAGCAGTTAAATGAGGTTAGCAAGCTAATCATAAATGATTATAGATTGTTTGTGCATCATGTATACTTTAATAACTTCTACTTTTTATCACTGGAACCATACTTCATTTTTAAATTAACAATTTTTGACTGTATTAGTTGTTAACTTTTTTGCTATAGCATAGCTATGTTGTATGCGTATGGCTGTCATGGCTTTATTAGAGTATCTTGATTTCCCTGATTGTCTCAAATGAGCTATGCAACATATTACTGGACGAAGTTTGCCATGTCTAGTTTTCTAAGCAGCTTATTGAATCTGTATCATTAAAGGCATGGTCACAACATGCTGTCATCATTAAGAGCATGGTGGTGTATTCTGATTGTTTAAGGGGTGTAGTCAGTCTGTACAGTTGTTTTATAAATGTGTATCTACTCCACTTACAGTCATTTAACACTTTAGTGACTTCTAAACATGCTCCTCTGAGAAAGTGTCAAAGCAAAAAGTCACTGTTTCTTTGCATAAAGAGACAGCCATGTACGTAAAAGCAAAGCGTAGATGGCAGACACTCATCGGAACCAGAAAAGGTACGTGCAACCAGGAGTTAGTTTGTTAGTATGGAATGAAATGGTGGGCGTGTTCTGCTTTATTTTGGCCTCTACTATTACGACTGTGGTCAGGCAGGCAGGCAGGCAGGCAGGCAGGCAGGCAGGCAGGCAGGCAGGCAGGCAGGCAGGCAGGCAGGCAGGCAGGCAGGCAGGCAGGCAGGCAGGCAGGCAGGCAGGCAGGCAGGCAGGCAGGCAGGCAGGCAGGCAGGCAGGCAGGCAGGCAGGCAGGCAGGCAGGCAGGCAGGCAGGCAGGCAGGCAGGCAGGCAGGCAGGCAGGCAGGCAGGCAGGCAGGCAGGCAGGCAGACAGGCAGGAAGTTTGGGTTTTAGCAATTTCTTTTTAATTCAATATCCCGCTATCTGTGAGTGTTTTCTTGTTGTTGTTTTTAATGCTGGATTTGAAGTTAGATACTGTAGTTCTGTAAATGTGATTTTTGTCATGTATGATGTTTCTATGATGACTTTTAACTTCAGCATTTTGGGTGGCACCCATTATTAGGGAGGAAGCTTACTAAATTACTAAATATTACTACTTTATTGTTTGATATGTACTGTTATCATTCTGTCACAATGCTGGGTATGCTTTCTGGTGCTCATGTTTCTGGAGCCCTGTAAACCCACATGTAGCAATCTGCTACTCTGAGACCACTCAGGCTTTGGTTGTATAAACTATATACTTGGCAGACAGTGGCTGATGCTTTCTGATACTGTCATGAGTGCTTGCAATAGGTATAGAGAGAACCTTCACTGGTCTGAAATTGAGTCTCCATTCTTGCTTCTAAAGGTAACCTTCCCAACTCCCTTTTGCAAAACCTGCCAGGAGTGCCTAAACTTTGGATGGTATAATTATTTTTACCATTAGAATTTGGTGAATTGGAAAAGAATGTAAATTGGAGAACATTTAGTTTGACAGATAGGAATGGGTGTACATTTAATTTGAAGAAACATTTTGTGATCACATGAGTGTATGGAGTCCTACAAAAGTGGTCGTTCATGGTCACCATATTTGTAAAAGTGTGGGGACACCGTTTATTGGCGAAGAATTATTTTGCCACCAGGAAAGTGGAAACACAAGTCTGTGGGTTTTCACCAATAAACGTGAACTTGCAAGGCACATATAGGCCTCCCTGCCATAAATCTGTCAAGTACTGCCTTGGTCCAGGTATAGTACAACGGATTTTCTCCTGAGTTCCAAAAAAATGTACTGCTAGCAGCAGAAAGCTTGCACGTCACATGGCCAGCAACCATAGATGGAAGATGAAACTGGCTTCAATACTGCCACTGCAAACAGGTGCTGTCAAATGTGGCAAGGCTTGTCAAGTGTTTTCTAATACCAAAAAAGAGAAAATTAGATGGTGAACATTGTGGCAGCAAAGAAACACATCCTACTAAAAAGCAAAAGGATGTCTTAGTTGCTCAATAGGTTATTTGTGTAGAAGATCTTGAACTGATGGAGAGTAGTGATGAACCAGATCCCTGGGTAAACTAAGTGCTTAGTATTGCAGACAGCGAAACAATTGTGAAAGGTTTACATAATGTATGTTAAATATTAATGCTGAATGATAAGCATATTAATTATGCTCAAGAGATTCTTAGGGCCAGTTCAAAGGTGCTGGTATTGTGGATTGCAGTATACGTTAACTTTCAGTAACCAAAGTAGTATGCTATCCAGCAATAAATACCTGCAGATCATCCACTGCAGGCAGAATCATTGGATTGTAGCATCGTCCATTAAATCTTATCCAGAAGTCACCATTTGTAATTCACTGTACAAATCAGCACATGAGCCGATGTTGGTTAAAATAAAGGAACTGTTTGGAGCGCACACCACTGTTAAGATAGCTGCTGGCAGCTCCAAACAAGAAGGTGTTGTGGGTTGTGGGCTATTTGCTATAGCCATTTGTGTTTCACTAAGCAACCATCAAAGTGTCTACAAAATTTCATGAGAACATATTTTATTAACTGTATTGAAAATTGTATGTTGAATTTCTTAATGTTTGATGAAACTTGATTCTATTTAGACATAAGTGCTGAACACTGAAAACAATACAACTACAACTATTATATGCAATGCTAAAACAGCAATACTGAAAGTGGTACTTTTATACTTCAATGGCATCCAGTATTCCAGGCTTTCTAAATCCATTCGTTACCATCTGTGGCCCTGTTTCCATCTCTTTCCAAGCTTCTATAATCCACTTGGCTCTAGGGATTTTCACCAATCTAAGGTTTACATCCACTTTTACATCCTTAACTGATGACACCTTCGCTGCTTACTTACTTCCTTAGTATACCATGATTGAAAATTAGTTCTAGGCAATCCTTCATGGGCTAGTGCAGTTGGCAGGAATCTGTATTGTTTAATGTTGTGAGCAGTGAGCAATGAAAAATTGCATCAGTGGTCTGCCCACGAAATCTGTCATAAATGGCAACTGCAGGGTGGTTGTATTGTAAGCCCAATTTTCTTTTACGGTTAACAAAAGGAATAATGATCTTCTCGAGGTATCGCTTCATGGTGTCCTCATTCAACCAATAATTGTTGGAATGCCAGATATCCCATCCAGCTGGAAACTTCACATTAGGATGACACCTTGTTGTTTTCCTTTATAGATCAGCTGGGGTGGGAGGTACTCCCCCTTGCATTGGCTGCCAACACTGCAGTAATTTTCTGTTTATTGTCCAAGTGTGCAATTGGTACTGCTTTAGCTCCTGCTTTGTGCATCGTCCAGTTCCCAGTAGAAATAATTAAAATCCCGGTTTGATTCCAGTTAAAAATTAGATCCTTTGGGATGCTTCTCATCACAGCAACTGCAGCAACTTAGCTACTAAAACACCTGCTTAACTTCATCAAATTCTGAAATCATAGTTTCCCTGCCATTGAACATTTTCTCTTCACATATCCCACACAATTTAATATAGACCTAGCCAAACTTTTGGTGATATTAATATGACCACCATAGAAATGCCCATCATGTTGCCTAAGCTTGGTCGCATCTCTTGCTGCAACTATACCTTCTGCTGCTTCCATCACCACAGTTGTATTAACAATGGTGCCTATCAATCTGAGAGACTCAATGTACTGTTGGACAGCAGCGTTCATTTCCTCACCAAGAATCAAGGGTCTTCTCTTCTCCTTTGTTTCAAGAGTGTCTATTGTCACTGCTTCCTTTGCTTTCTCCGGATCTTTAGACACTTCTTCACAAGCTACACTTAAATTAATGCATCTAAGTATTCTAACTTTAACCCCCATTGATTTGAATCTTCCACAGTGAACTTAAATGAACTGCAGTTTTAGTTGGGCCATGGTCTGCAGCATAATGTCCAATTTAAGCCCTCTGTTGTCCAGAGTACAAGTTGTACTTTCCCCTAGCTGTAGACTTGAGTCAGGACTTTGACAATTCCAATGCTTTGGCAACAGTTGATGACAGTAATTAGTGTTGACAGTGATTTTAATTTGGAAATTTATGCAGAGTTTGTCAAACCACTAAATTAAAATCACCACCAAATGTGCCATGCATATGGTAGTCTACATGAGTCATTCCCAAAATTTATTGACAGACTCATTTTATTAAAGGATTACTATATACTCATGGTATAATTTATAGTAATTAATATCAAGAGTTCATTATTTGTATTGGGGAGAGTATCTAACAGGAGTACATTCAGCACTACTGCAAGTAACACCTCAGGCTTCTCTTAGAAGAAAGGCTTGACCTTATTGATGCCAATCATCACCTATCAACAGTTCTCTGTCATCAGTAGAATCAGGCTAGAAGTGTAGGTATGATCAAAAGTGAACTTGCAGCACTGCTTTTGTACATATCATGCTGGCAGTTTGACACTCTCCCCCGTACAAATATTGCAAACTCTTGTTAATATTGTTAAAGGATTTTATGTACATAGCTAGTAATTTTATGCATATACTGATTTCTATAGATTGCTCAAGAATATTACAATACTTTATTAAAGTTGAGGGACCTTGGACATCCAGATTATTTAAATGAGAAAATAGAGTTACCTTGTTGTACCATATTTGAAGAAGCAGAAAGAATGGTATGTATTTTGTTTTTGTCTAATTATCAAACTGCTGTTTTTTTCCAGGTTTCTGATACAAATAATGTCCTGGATGAGTGGCAGAAAACAATTGAGAATCTGCATTGGGAATTTCGTAACTTGACCTTTTTTAGTATTTCTAAAGTGGCAATGCTTTATGAAGTTATTACTTCAGAAAACGTTTTAATGAGCAAACTAGTTCAAGGAATTGCTTTTTTGTTTCAAAATACCCGTGTGGCAATTGACAAACTTCATAATGCTATACAGAGTTTTATTACAGTACGTAATTGTATGAGCTAAGTAATTTTATTTCAGCTCTTACAAAAAGTTCATAATTTGTGTGTGTGTGTGTGTGTGTAGTAATGCACTCTTGCTTGTAAAATAGCAGTATGGTACATGTTTTAACTTTTTAACAAGGTGCATTTCACAGTGCATTGAATTAAACTTTTATCCAATTTCTGTAGGTACTGTATATAGGCTAGTTACTCATAATTTTTAAAATTAGCTCTCAAATCATTCATTTGT
This sequence comes from Dysidea avara, assembly GCF_963678975.1. Taxonomy (NCBI): domain Eukaryota; kingdom Metazoa; phylum Porifera; class Demospongiae; order Dictyoceratida; family Dysideidae; genus Dysidea; species Dysidea avara. The sequence continues at coordinate 21,364,960 of NC_089279.1, read as the reverse complement.
AAGATTTACATCATGCTACATACATTCTAAACTATCGTCAAATATTATAATTATGCACCAATACACTACTCCAGTGTATTATTAACAACACAATATTTTACACACTTTATGCTCCATCTATCTTCAAAGAGGGCATTTTTAAAGGTCGATTCCCCTCTACCTTTGATAGTTAACATACCAGATGTGAGCATCATTGCCCCATGCATTCCCAATCCACAAGCCATCCATTTATCTCTGTTATGTCTGTAATTAAAAAAAAAAGCAGGTAGCCATAGAACTTAAAATCTATACAGCCAATTACAAGTTAAAAGTTGTGAAATCCAAGGTTGCAGCCAATAAATGGCTATTGTTAATATTGATTTGGCAGAACAATAGGAACATCATTTCCCACTTTGATTCACAAATTGTTACTCCACCCTTCTTCATAGCTTTGCTGTTTTGATGTAGATATTGCATTTGCAAGGCCCATAGCAAACCATATACATATGGTGTAGTGTTTGTGACCATCGTATTCATGTGTGAATATGCACAGATTGGTGAGAATGAAAAGTATGTCACAAAAAGATGACCCAATACTCTGTTGCAACCATCAATTGTGTCATACAAGATCGTCTAGACTGAAAGTCATGTTGTTCCTTAGCAAACAAATCATTGGTTGTCATATGGCTTATTATGTTTTTTTCATGCATAATAAATTATAGATTTCAATATACGTACTGTAATAAACTATTATTTCAAAAGGTATGCATTACTACTGGGATGAAACAGTTTTGTACTTTTAGTTGTTTGTTAGTACACAAATACTGTACTTTGTAATGTATTATCATTTACCAAATTCTACTGCAGGAACACAGAGACAACATAGTGAATAGTGAAGATTTTGGATCAAATAAAAAACCGTTTGTTACTGTAGGGAAATTATTAGAAAACTTGTGTAAGAATGCATCTGTAGCACAGCACTATTTATGTAGCCGAAACGTTCTACCATGTGATACAGCTACAGTTTCTGTAAGTATTGAGTTAAGAGTTTATTCTGTACCAGCTTGTACTCAAATTACAATTATAAGTATTCCTTAATCACCGTACTCTTTTACTTGGTCCCATGTGTGTGTATATAAGTAAGAATTAGGGAATCTTACATGCTAGTAGGGATTGTTAAAATGAAAAGTATTTAAACAAGGAGGATTGTCACCTGATGTGCAAATTGAAGCCTTATTTAGCACTAACAGCCCTATAATGCAGCCAGTCTGGGATTAAATTTGTGCTTCAGGTGATGGTCCTCCTTGTTTAAACACCTGTTATTGTAAGTGAGTTGCAATTTGAATAACAGCCTAACAGGATAGGAAGTTTTAATATGCAGTGTTAATCACTATAGTCATATGAACTTTAATCGTGAATTGGTCCAATGATTGATGTATATGCTTGAAATGCACACGTACATATAGTATCTTTGATCAGGAATGTACATTTGTTAATTGCTGAACACTGATATTCTGTGAGGAGCCCAATTTATGATATGTTTTAGTTGTTAATGTATCATATTGTAAATGACAAAAGTTTGGTGTGGCTAAAGCTTGCCAAATTTGGAAAATCTACGGAACTTTATTGCCTATTACAGTAGCTATTTTATGTTCAATATTAACTGTATGGTAAATTCACCAATTTTTTTGTCTGCTTATCTCCTTCACATGCTGATTTTCCAAGCTTAAGTCATACCACACTTTTGTCATTTATGGTACGTGATTGTTTATTATAATTAATTTTTATTTAATGTAGCAATCTCAATTACACTATGTGCCTAACTACAACAATGAACAATTGATACGCCTTTTAATTGGAATATACAATGGAGTGCCAGAGTCCTATGAAGTACTTCATTGCAGTGAAACTACAGTTGAAGATGAATTAATTTTATTCTTGCGCAGAGCGTCACTTTTTAGGTATGTGAGTTTTTACCAGAGCAAATTTGTATTTTAAAACCAGGCATGTGTGGGCGAGTGCCTGGTTTACTGAAATTATTTTTGTAAAATGTGTGTGTACCTATCTGTGACTTGGAACTGTGACTTGTAGGGTGGCTATCTGTGACTTGTAGGGTGACTTGTAGTCTACAGAAACTATTTTGCTTAATGCTTAAAACAACCAGCATGTGAGAATTCAACACTTGATTAAGTCTGTATTAAATTTCAGTATAGGTATATAAGCTTTGTACTGAGGTGTTTTGTTTTTGCTGGTTTTGAAATAAGTGTGTAGTGACTCTTTGTGAATGACCTTTCCATAGGTAAAGTTTATGAACGACCTGGGAATATACGGCTGGCACATAAAATTTGGCAACATTTTAACAGTTTCATGATTCATAATTATTGACACGGACATTCTCGTATTACAATTTTAATTACAATCTTATACAAGTTATAGAGTGCAAATATTCTATTCCAATAGTGAAATATGACTTGGGTAGTTTGTGCCCAGGCCCAGTCACATTTATGGATATAGAATTAAATGTAGAGGCATAGTTGAGTAATTAATAAGGCTCTGTATGTTTCATGTTGTGTATAATTATGGTACTACTGTACATGTAAGTGGTACTATGCTGCATGATTTATTTCTTAAAGGAAGAAAAGGTTTACACTCTTAGGAGTGAACTTGCTGCACTACAAACTTCAAGAGGTTTGTGTGTTATGGATAAAGTATATATATATGTATGTATTGTGATATAATGTATAATGTAATCATTAGCCACAATAATGGTTCATAATAGGGACTGCAGTGGAATTTCCGCAAACCCCTAATAGAGCAGTCACCTAAAAACCACCTTAGAAAGCAGAATTGCTCATGAAACAACACTCAGAAGAGTTATTAGCGATCACTGAATAGTATCATTGCAGTAAAAATGGTCTAGGTGAAAATTGGGGACATTCAAAACTTACAAATTTTACGTCATTTTTTTATCACCATCATCATATTATTATTCTATTGTTTCACAGGCCTACAGAAAAATCTATCCATTTTAGGTGAAAAAACTATACAGCAATGCTTACTGGGTCCTTCTGCATGTCCTTGACCACTGTATAAACCCGTATTCCACAGATCATTATCCACTCTTGAGCTTGATAAATTTAAAAGTTCTTACAGCTAGTCATTACTACTTCTCCATATATTACAGAAACTATATACAGAAATTACAGAAAATATGTTTGTTGTGGTCACATTAGTTTGTTGTGGTCAAATACAGTGGTCACATTTAGTTTGTTCTAAAACTATTTAAAATAGTAAAATGGTTAAAAGCTATAGGTTAAACAGCACACTTTACTGCAAAGTAACAAAATTACATGTGACATGTGCCTTTTTGGCTTCTGATGAATGTCTTCCTTCTGCACCTTGCATTCACCTTTTGTCTCCCATCTTACTAGTTGTCATCTTCTTCATGCAAGGAAACATATCAAGGCATCAACTCACTGTATTCACACTTTCCTTACTGACTTGTACATAGACTTACTTCACAAGTCTATGAAATGCTCATGCTACTATGAGAGGGAGTACATTGCTGCACTTATAACAATTGGGCTCACTACATAAATAGAACATGACAATCATGCCCCTATGATTTATCAGGTGGGATAGCTCCTCACTTATAATTAGCAAAGAGATTGAGATATACTAACAAACTAGTCAACAGCCATGTGTGGTATTCCAATAAAGCAGTCACATGTGTTGATCATAGCTATGAAGTAAACAAATTAATTTTAAAATGAAATTGGGATCCAAGTAGTGAAGCAGCAAACATGGCAATATTGTGCAGAAAAATCCTTTCTTTGGTACTGACCAACTTGTAATAATAGCCTGTCAATGTAGGGATTTTCCTATGTAACTATGTTGTACTACTACAATTGTGTATTTTGTATTCACTACGTTTCATTGCTGGAATTTCTACTTCATTTCAAATATTACATTTTAAATGCATTATTATTATTATTGTTTTTGTATAGTATAATCATGATTAATGTATGTATTTTCTACCTTCAACCTCAACACCCTGACTTGGTCATGTTAGCACTTCAAGATAGCTTCATTCATACTGTAGTTTAATGTCCACCAAAAATCAAGAGTGTCAAGATCACAAACATTGACTTGTGAAATATATCAAACATTTGAAAGTCAGCAGTAACAGCTTTACAGTATTTACAGTCTCATTCATGTACATACAATAGGTTTCATAGCACTTCCACATATTGGTTGTGGTTTGGGTACATACCAAACATTTTAGTGTTGGCACTCATGCTTCAACTATCAGGGGCTGTAACTTGCTTACAAGGTGGTCATTGCAAAATCTGTACCATATGTAGTATGTATGTTTGTATCTGGTACATACTTAAAGTACATACCGATATGTATGGTTGAAGATTGTGATTTATGTTATAGCTTGTAGTACACTATCACTCATCACATGATGGAGCAACAGAGGCAGTAACTACTTTAACTTACATTGAAACAGCTGTTTCAATTTTACATGAAATGCCATGGGTTGATGTTCAACTACACAAGGTGCAGTTCATTTAGTTTACATCACATCTTTCTATTTACTTGACTTGTGTATATGACATATGTAAGTGCATATGGTAAGTCCACATACATACTAGGTACCTTGCAGCAGATAGATAGAGAACAACATATTAATATAATTTGTGTAGTACGTAATTTGAGACTGTATATCTGTGTGTGTGTCTGCAGTCAAGTGGTTAGATCACTAGACAGTTCAAAGTCTGATGCCTAGTTACTTTTGTTTTTTCCTTCATGGAGATCTGCTATTCAGAAAATGCTGTCTGTCCACGTTTAGGTACCACACCCTCACTAGTAATATTTCTGTGGTAGAGTATGTATAAGTTCTGCCCCCAGAGCATGAGTATAGTGCATAGGTGACCCAGACATCTGGTAGGCATAATTGTGATAATGATTGTAATTAAAAGGTTTTTCTATTATTTATACCTTTTTTAATAATTGCTCTGTAGTTCCAAATGTTCTTAGTTGATAATATATATAGCTACGTATCTAGATGACAGAATGTAATTACAAATTAAAATTAATTCACTAAATTACACCTCAAAACTAATTATGATGCATTTTTAATCATCTCAGGAAAATGGACCTACAACAGATTGGAAACATGCTAAAGGAATTTGTAGCAGAGTGGTTAATGTGAATAATGCCAATTTTAATCTCTATTTAGTATATGGATGTGCAGGTAATTAAAAGTGAGGTAGTGCACATAAATATCATCACACTTGAAAAGTGATTATTTGATCAAGAATGCATTGTGACTAAAGTATATGTAATGTATTTTCCCATATCAAAACATGGTTCTAAATATTCTATGGTGCAGTAGAAATGGGGAAGCCAGGGGGGCCACTCCCCACTTTCATTGGACAGTGCTTGTAACAAAAGATTGAGACACTCTAATAGAGCAGCCAACTACTCTAACAGGACAGTCACTTTAAAGCTACTTAATTTACAAAACATAGTGAAAATTGTTTTCCAATAAAAAAAATTAAATTTGTCTGGGGGTGAGCCCCCAGACCCCCATGAATAGTATTCATATCTGTTGTAGTGGGGGCTGACAAGGGAAGAGAGAGGGAACCTCTTGGAGCAGAGGGTATATGCTGCCCCCTCAAATATATTTGTGCACGTTTTATACCATGCAAATGCCATAAATAGGCTAGTTTCTATTTTTAGTATAGCGCACCTTACATTAGTTATGCAGTTACTTATTTCTGTGGTGTTCTTTTGTACATAATGTGAATTATGTGCTGTATGACTGTTGTGCACACATGCATTGTGCAATGTATCTTGCTTCATGACAAATGGCACATATTTGTATGTTACATCTGAATCTTGGTATGTATGTATTTGTAAATATATGTGCAAATTTTTCTATGTATTGCAAGAGATGAATGAAGGTCGCTGAATTTTACTATATTTGTAGAAGAAGTAGTAGCATCTCCAAGTTTTAAAGGATAACTTGTAATAGTTATACCATGGCCGCAAGGGATTTTGCTGATATATACACCCAAAACACGAGGGCCGCAGGCCCCGAGGGCTGCGGGTGTATATGTCAGCAAAATCCCAAGCAGCCATGGTACAGGTGATATATATCACTTGGGGCGCACTCACCTAATAGGTGAAAGAACTAACGAGAACTCATCCCATTTGTTTTATACAGTAGCATCTGAAGATCGATCGTGGTTTTAATAGCGTGGGCTAATAGCCATCAAAATGTTCTCCATACGTTAAAACGTAATTAATACGTTACTATGCTTCAACACACAATGTTAGAAAACTTGCGATTGTGGGATGGAGTTTACATTGTTATCATGTTTGTACTAAGTTAAGCCAACTAACTTCGCTATTGGGACAGTAAGTAAGTTATATTATATTAAGTTAAGTACTTAGGACTGTAAGTGACTAACCTATTTCAACGTAGCAGTAGTAGCTTTGCTGTTCCGTGGTCTGTTCAAAGGCTGATACGCTGTGGGTAGAAATACGCATCCACAATCGCCCAAACGATTATTTTATGCCTTCATTAACCTTTAGTAACAACCAACTACCTTATCTTAACAAATGTGCTAAGCTTAGTAACTACTACAAAAACGAGTCCCACAATACAAAGCTCTATGTCGCTCAATATAATGAGTCAAAGCGCATCGATTCTTTAAACTGGCTGGGTATCAAAGTCATTGGCAAACCACTTTCCCATGATATTGCCCAGGCAATATGCGAGTTAAACACCGAGCGGCTCCTTTGAACACTCACGCTAAAGTGATATATATATTGGTCATAACATTGTAATTTTCCCATACTTTATCTATGGGAGGAGAACAGTTTCCCTTCTGGGAAATCACTCTGATAATCTATACACGAATTCCAAAAAATTGTTATATCCCAATTTAACATGATTTGTTGTTGTGAATGTCAAAATTAACCTGTCCTAGTTTTAAAATGAAAGAGTATATAGATCATGAGATATGGCAATTTGAATTTGTAGTTTTCCTATACAGTACAGCTCAAAGGTAACGTCGTGAGTATACACATGCGAGTAATGCTTGCATCTTCTCGCGGGATCATTCTTTTGCAATGTACTGTACAATACTTGTGGAATATCGCGTGGATATGCACTAGCCGTGCAAGAAACTTGCCACACATGAGAACACTTGCTACTGAGTTTAGTAACTTCATACAACACTTAGATCACATAAACATTTGTGATCGGTCCCATAATTATGTTCGTGCAAGCCTAGCTAGCTAATTATACAGTAGAATGCAATAAACGCACGCCCCGGGCCCGCAGAACGCAATGGTGGAATATTTATGAAAACGAAAAAAAACCCGTAAATTCTAAAGCGCTTGTTTCACAATGAAAGAAAGTGATAACACCAAAAACCTTGGCAGCATCGTGATCCCAAAAGCAAGAGGAGTTCCAAAATCTTTGTTTCGTGTCAGTACTCTCAAGGAGACAGAAGATATCAGCATTAGTCTGCCTTGCGTTAGACAAGCTATCGCCTTTTCTCACGTTTGTTTGCCTTCACCGGTCCCCCGTGTACGTAGGAAAGGCCTGGAAGACAAAACTTACCCAGCAATGGATTTGCTTGTTGATGGAGAATTCAAGGGTGCAAGTTGCATCTTGGTAGAGGACTGCATTCATATGTTATGATCATATTATTAAACGTCTGTAGTTTATTGTCACTGTACAAATCGATTTTTTGCTGTTAGCACTTCGTAGGCCCTTTGTAGCACTGTAACTTCGAAATTTCTTGGCTTCTAGAGTTGAAACTTCGGTTGACCATTCCTTTAACTATCTAGATAAAGAAAATACGAATTAGAAAAATGCACTAACTGGGGTTCTGTGGCATTACTTGGCAACCAATCCATCTAGGTTTACGGGAGCTATACTGCTAGCTACAACACTGACTGTAGTCCGTGACAGAGTCAAGGTCAAGTCAGTAGCTAAGTTACCAAGTATTCAGTAGCTGCAACACAGGCATTGCAATAGGAGACTTTACAGCTGGCGGAACTGAGCCAGTGCCGCCTCCCAAGACCATAGGTGAGACCTGTTATCTGGTCTTGCGTGACGCTCTCGAGTAAAGTTAGCTATCGTGGGGCATTACTGTAGCCTTGCTGCATCCACACGGTTCACTCGAGCGCACGTCACGCGCGTCATGTGTGTACATGCGACGTTACCTGTGAGCTGTACTGTACATTAACTATGTGATTGCCCAGAAGGGGCAACTGTTGCCTCCACACATAGATTATGTTCTGAATTAGTGGTTTCTCTTGTGCTGTAGTGAACTGCTATTGCAACAGTGCTTCATCAGTAAGGTAAAACTAACCTGTCACAACGGTGTACACCCCTTACACTCCTGATTGGTCGGTGAACAATCCAATGCTTGGTGAATTGACTGAAGACCAGTCTTGATTGATTGACTAGACTGCAAATCCAAGTCACCACCTGGTCTAGGATTTTTTTCTGAATTCAGCATAGTTTTCAGGTTCAACTTTCTGACTCCCTGTGCCAGGGCTAACTTGTTGTCTCCCAGCAAGTCCCTAGAGGAGTAGTTGAACAATGATAATGATGGGGAAAACTACAAACTTTAAAATGTCATATATTATGACTTATACATGTTATCTTTTAAAACTTGGAGACATTACTTTAGACATCCGCCACCACAAATATTGTAGAATTCAGGCTGATAGAAGCAATAGTTAAAAATCCCTTATTATGAAGTTCATCAATTGTCACAATTCAGGTGCTAATCATGTGATTTCCATATATTATCAATCCACAGAAAATCAACAAGCAGTACTGTACGTAGCTATAACTATCAGTATTGTCACACTTAGCTACAGTAGGCATAAAACGTTCCAGTTTCACCAACATTATGTTCCGTTGCAATGGCAGGGATTGGTGTCCAAATGTCAGGGATGGTGGCAGAACGCTGCTTGAATGACACCTGAACATCATCAAAATGGCAGTGAAACACCTGCCTGTTACGGGCAGCTATACTGTACAGTGTGTAGCAGTTTTTGCTTCATTATATTTGTTCTGTGCAAAAATGCAATTTAGCTGTTATCAATGTAAATTTAATATCTGTTCTTATTCCACTTCACAAGTCTATGCCCAAGAAAGATATCTTCATGAGTCAGTCACCAGGAATGTAAGGAGGAAGCTAGCAATTGCATGTAGTATCAGTAATTAATAATTAAGACTTGTTGCAGCAGTAACACTAGCAGTAGTAGCAGAAAAGCAGCAGGGTTATTTGTCATGGTGTACTGCACAAGTGTAATGCCTCAAGGGTTTAGTTAATAACTAGTACAACCAGTTTAATTAAATAATCATAGCAGCTATTGACACTGACCATTGGTGTTAATAAGCATCACCAAAAGCTATTGACACTGATCGTCTGTGTCAGTAAGCACCACTAAAACCTATCAACACTGACCAAGCAAGTCAAGCATCAAACACACTATTTGTATGAAAGTAAGTTTTTGGTGAGTTTGAGACAAGCTAGGTTTGAAGGAGTAAAGTGACCATCCCCGCAAAGCCTGCTCGCCTTGAACTCACCAAAATCTTACCTTCATACAGAAAGTGAAAGGCATCATTATGCGTAACAGGCAAACTTCAGTGTTAGGGTTGGGTTGGGATAGGGGTGGTTCAGCCTTGGTTTCTTCTTTGCTGGTCTTCTTAAATATAGCATTCTTTTCGACTCACATTTATAAGGTAGAAAAGAAGAAAAGTCAGTAGCTGGTCCTGGTAATTGATTGGTTAGCGTGGTGGACTAGAGCATGGATGGTGGTCAGGGGTTGGGGATAGCTTTAGATGACACTGCAATTGGTGTCAATAGCCTTGGCCTAAAACAATTGATCACATGAGGAACAGCTGCAACCACCATAAGTCTTCAGTCTGGGTAGTGGAAAAGAGCGAGCAACAAGTTAGTTTTCAAAAATGGAAGCCAAGTCTTAGTTGCTACACCTTCTTATCTACTCCCTAAGTTAGCTCTCACCCTGCAAAAGAAGCAATAGTACACCAACAGTTATCCTGGTTAAACATTGTTAATAGTTGTATTAATAATTTGATGTGTACTCTACCTACAGACTTCCTGTTTTGTTAGCTTATAAGAGTTTCATCAGCATCAGTAATTAATTAACCTGTATACTCATAGTTTCATACAGAGAGGGAAGGCACAGTGAGCTATCTTACTCCTTTGCATATATGTGACCGGATTTTGGGAAAACATTCCAAATCGCACATTAGAAGTTTCGAGATAAACGATTTTTAAGAATTCAAGTCAGCATAACTTGCCAAGGATTGCAAACACGTGTATGAAATTTGCACATCAATCTATTGCCTTTCAGCCCACTTCCAGTACTTGTAGCTGCTTGTAGAGCCATTTGAGATAGAAAATCTGAACAGTTTGACGAGCAAAGTAGTATCATGAGTGCTCACAAAGGGGTAGAGGGTAGGGGGTGGCAGGGTGGGCAAGAGATAGACTTCAAAACAGAGGAAGACCATGAATGAAGTCCAGATACGAGATTATAGGGCTGTGCTGGCTTCTTAGTGGCTGACATGGAGCAACATCAACAGCAAAATTGTTTGGCCAACATTATCAGGTCATCCACCAGTAAACTACTGATTCTTGCCAAGCCAGGCCCTTCACAAGGCCTGAAACTGCCATTCGAGCACTCCATACCACCCAGAAAAGATGTCTGTTAAAAACCAGCCTCGAGTAGATTGAGTAGTACTGAGGGTCCAAACTAGTAGTACGATAGAGTAGCTATCCACTGGTGGTGTTAGTTTGATTTTTCCTGATGTGCAATTTAGAATGGTTTTGTAAAATCTGGTCACATATAGCAGTCCAGTTTCAGGTTTACTAAAATCAAGTCACACGATAGTGTGTCGTGTGGCCCAAGAAGCCGGTGCGCAACACCCATGAGTCTATTGACAGGAAGAACAAAAACATAATTTTCGCACCTCCGTAGCTCTGTGCTGCCTTGATGAAACAAGACGATTTTTGCTGTGGACATGCCCACCAACTTCAGTACTCCACATACCAAATTTTAGCGAAATCACTTCAAGTGTTCCCGAGATGTGCGACTTCAAAAATTGGCTTAGTTTCTTCATTTTTTCTTATTTTTCTTCCTACTTTTGCACACTTACGAAAACTGCTATAAAACGCAAACGCTATGTCCGATTTTGCCTTGAAATGTGGCACACAGAAGGGGGTATAAAGGCGCATCGTGGTACCAACTTTGGCTGGAATACGATAAACAGGCAAAGAGTTATTAGCGATTATTCATGAAAAATAATACCAATATGTTGTCATGCCTGCAGGGTAAACTGCTTATGGGAAGAAGCTGAAAGTCGGTGGGTGAATAGGTTAACTATTGAACCTCAAACCTTTTATGGTTTGAAAGAAATTGAGCTAAAAACCAAGAGGATACAATGAAAAAACCAACAGTGTATAACAATTATGCAATCAAGATTAGCTATTAAAAAAACGACAACTTTCCAGGCCTACCAGAAAAACCGCTAGGGGTATTGCTTTAAAAATCGTTGTACAGATGGAGTAATCATCTTAGAAAGGCTCTTCAATGGTGTAGAAGAATCAGACTTAAAGCCACAGAGTTATAACACAAAATCCAAGCAAGTGCAAGATCAAGATACTCTAATAGAGCAGTCACCCTGAAGAGAATTCAAGAGATCAGCTAGAAACAAGTAACCTGTATAGAGATCAGCTACAAACAAATCACCCTGTAGAGAGTTCAGCTACAAACAATTCACCCTGTAGAGAGATCAGCTAGAAGAAGTTACCTTATAGAGAGTTCAGCTACAAACAATTCACCCTGTACAGAGATCAGCTAGAAGAAGTTATGTTATAGAGAGTTCAGTTACAAACAAATCAACCTGTAGAAAGATAAGTTAGAAGAAGTCACCTTGTAGAGAGTTCAGTTACAAAGAAACCACCATGTAGGGAGTTCAGCTACAAACTAGTGACCCTGTAGAGACATCAGCTAGAAGAAGTTAACTTGTAGAGAGTTCAGCTATAAAGAAATCATCATGTAGAGAGTTCATCTACAAACAAGTGACCCTGTAGAGACATCAGCTAGAAGAAGCTAGCGAGTTCAGCTACAAAGAAACCATCATGTAGAGAGTTCAACTACAAACAAGTGATCCTGTAGAGACATCAACTAGAAGAAGTTACCTTGTAGAGAGTTCAGCTGCAAACAAATCACCCTGTAGAGAGTTCAGCTACAAACAAATCACCCTGTAGAGAGATCATCTTGAAGAAGTTACCTTGTAGAGAGTTCAGTTACAAAGAAACCATTCTGTATAGAGCTCAGCTGCAAATAAATCACCTGTACAGAATTCAGCTAGAAACAAATCACCCTGTAGAGAGATCAGCTAGAAGAAGTTCCTTATAGATAGTTTAGCTACAAACAAATCACCCTGTAGAGAGATCAGCTAGAAGAAGTTACCTTATAGATAGTTCAGCTACAAACAAATCACCCTGTAGAGAGATCAGCTAGAAGAAGTTACCTTGTAGAGAGTTCAAACCATTCTGTAAAGAGCTCAGCTACAAACAAATCACCTGTACAGAGTTCAGCTACAAACAAATCACCCTGTAGAAAGATCAGCTAGAAGAAGTTACCTTATAGATAGTTCAGCTACAAACAAATCACCCTGTAGAGAGATCAGCTAGAAGAAGTTACCTTGTAGATACTTCAGCTACAAACAATTCACCCTGTAGAGAGATCAGCTAGAAGAAGTCACCTTGTAGAGTGTTCAGTTACAAAGAAACCACCATGTAGAGAGTTCTGTAATAAATATATGTATTATATGTACATTTAATGATATAATTAGAAATATTTAAAGTATTTAACATCTGCTTCATCTTTTCTTCTTTCTGTGGTAAAGAAAAAAAGATTGGTTAAAAAAGCCCCAAAGCCAGCCATAGTATACAAATACAAAAAGAAGTGAAATCTAATCCAAAACAGCCAAGCTGTAAAAAAATAGTGCTGTCCTGAAAAAAGCTATGGTGAAAAAAGATGTGAAATCCAAGGTGGCGGCCAAGAAATGGCTGTGATGGTAGGTTAATGCTAAAAATTTTAATAACGATAATTCATGTGAATTTTGTGCCGAAGTTGAGGGTGGCACTCTTTTTTTTACATCTTGGCTGTTTTGGATTAAATGATATTACCAGAATGGTTATCAGAACAGTACAATATAGAAACAGCTAACAAAATGGCAGTGAAATGTCTTTAAAACGGCAGTGGATTGGCATCGAAATGACGGTAGAATGGTGACAGAATGTCACTTGAACTTGAGTGGAATGCCATCAAAATAGCAGTGAAATGCCATGCAACACAATGGAATGGGAATTTTTTATGCCTACTGTATATTAAATGTAGACCATTACAATTGTTTTTACATTGACTCTATAAATGTGCAGGTGATGGAAAAACTCATTATATCAGGAAACAAATCGCTGAAACTGAGCACCATGTTGTTATTGCTGTGAATGAATCTTTCTCTACATTGGATACCATTATGAAATTGAGAAGTTTAACACAAGTTGTAAATTGTGCAGTTTACTTTAATTTCACCATAATTCCACTTTCTGTAAGTTACGTTTACTAAGCACATAACAAAATAAATTTTGCTTATGCTATTTGTATTTGTTGGCTGTTTTGTTTTTATTAATTAGTCATTTTAAACAGGTATATGCTTCATGGGTGGCTTTGGGCTGTAGATACAGCACCTAATATGTTTTCTAGAAAAGCGCTTATGTATGTCTATATGTACGTATGTGTCTCTATATGTGTGATTTATAAAGCATCCACAAAACACCCCAAGTCCTATATAATTATGTAGTTTGTTATTATCAGCCTAGTTCTGTTAATGCTATGTGTGCAAGAAAACAGCATATAGACCAGCATAAAGATGCCTATAACCTTCACACCTTGGGGATGGCCACAATTAGCAGGAAGTGGCCTTCCATATGCAACTGTGAATATGAGAATTTGCTGTATGTTGTGCTGACTGACAATGGAGGTGGTGTCACAGAACATACACAAACAGGCTTGCCATAAATTATGATGATGACCTCACATGGAAATTAGCTGCAAATGAACACACATGTAGCATGGTAGGTGATGTTGTGCATGAGTGAGCAGTACTGATGTCACGTGGTAGCCTAATCTAAAACTGCTTGTATATGACTGGGCTATGAAAACTGTGTGAGCATAAACTGCACCCCATCACATGACGTAGTACTGGGAAAGAACGACTTCATTTGGGAGCTTTATTTTAATCCACTTTAATGTTTAATCGGTACTGAAAATTACTATGGCAAAGGTAGTACAATAAGGGCAGCAATGTAATATAATGTATTTCATTTTATGTCAGGAAGATTATAGAAGGCGGTGAGACTATTTCAACATATGTAGCTGGCATTTTACTTTTTTAGAAGAAACCAAGTAGTAAACAAACTAAAGGATTAGTACAGTATACGTATGTGTAATTATTGTACAATTTGTTGGAAGTGGTTTTTACTATATCATTGAATGTATGAATTTCACACAGATTACCATTTCCCACATTATTTTATTCATCAGGTTGTATATTACTTAGCTCACATGGTAACAACTGTAGGAAAATGCAAATCATGATGACATTAAACATCAAGATGAACTTCAGAAGTATCGGAAATTCATGGACAGCATTGCTTGGTTCTTTTTCAAGTTACTGATTTATGAACATGTTGAGGATGTACAAACAGGAATGGCATTTAGACTGCCTGGAGGCTACAAATGGAACATTTATATTGAGGTATCATTTTGCCAATTCTTTCCCTTTGACAGGGATTGACATGCAATGATTAAGACTGCATACATGCTCAGATTGCACACACTTCCTAATCATAGCATTGTGTGACACAGTGCAAGTATAAGAAATTATGGTGGATTGATAGATAGGGCATGCATATAGGCACACTAATTAAATGTATATCTAACTGTCTGTACGTTTGTTTTGTGTGCTCTATTAGGGTCAGTAAATTTCCACAAATTAAGTGTTTAACTTTCTTTTCTACTATAAAATGTATCATGTACTACAATAGTACTGTATAGTAGGGATCATGAAGGTTTGGGCATTCCCACCCAAAATATCACCAAAACTAGGTTTCATAACTACTTGGCAGTGTTGGTTAGGCATTATCAAACCCAAACATTCCTTTAGAGCAACCAGCTACTCCCAACAAGTTTCTATGGATAACTGCCTGACTAACTGGTGTCTTCAGCCAAGCATAACTTGACTATAGTAAAGGCTATGGGCTTGATTTATTTGCTGTTTAACATCGCATAGGCCCAAGATGTGCTATTTTACCAACCACAACAGCTACAATGCATACATCATGAGCTTACCGTTATCCTTATTTGTGTCATATGCCTTTCTCTATTACCATGTATGTGGGTGTGATTCATGGATGACTCATCATGGCTACAGTGCTGGCTATCATATCACGAGAACTATCTGTAAAGCACTTTGCTTTTCATTAAATGATAGTCAGGGAGCATGTTCAGTCACACAATTAATTTTATAATATGTCTGGTACCATTCTTTATTCTTTTCTTCAGTGCTGCTTCACCAGTCATAAATTACAAGTAAAAATTTATGTTTGAAATATAATATGTAATGAAACAAGGAGGTCATTTACACCTGTAGCTGTACTACGTAGTTGATATTCAATCCCTACATCTCACTCTACACAAAAACTTGTTTCCATGATACTTCTTTAACAAATTTTAAATGTAAGTGATCTACAATTTTTAAAGAAATTTGTCATAATTCATGCCATATCCTGAGTGGAATATGTGGCTCACTCCTGTGTTTTAATTGCTGAAATAAAAATTAATGCATTATATTATTCCATTTACATCTCATTCAAAAAGGAATATCACACTTGTGACATTTGAATTTCTGAAAATCTAGGAAATGATGTAATTCATTCCCAGGAAAGCTAATTTTTTTGTGCAAAGAGGTTATAAATGATTGAAGTGGAAATTAATTGTGTACAGCTGCAGGTGTAGACAACCTTCAATTGTTTTAGTGTTTTTCATTTCAATGCTCCCTACTCAAACAAGTATAAGCAAAAATTAGGAAGTTTAAGTTCGAGTAGAGATCGTTAATGGGGCATGGACAAACAGTGCATAGCCAACACAGTGTGTGTAGGTAGAAAAGATGCACAGTAATACAATTCTAGAGGAATTGACTGTCACATATACATAAGGGATGTATTAGTATGCAATTACAATCAGTGATATCCAACCATGGAGATGTGAGGCTTCAGGTGGAGAACTATGCATCATCACACGAACTTACCAGCTGGAAACTGCACCTTCTTTGCACAATGGCCTGCCAGGTGAGGCTTTCTCCCATCCCATACACGAGTGAAGGTAGCCTAGTTACGTGAGACTAAAGAAACAAGACTATCGAAGTGTTGTAACCAACACAAACTAATCTCCAGCGATTAGTAGCAACTTCCAATCATGTTGTTTATTGAGCAGGAGTAGTTACCACTCATCTTCCAATCGAAATAGTCACTGTCACCCACTTTCAAACACAAATGAACAGTAGTTCGCTTGTCTAGAATGGGTGTCACATGTTAACTGTTTTGATCGGCGTTAAATAGAATCATTATACATTTCTATCACCTCCACGTTAACACCCACCCATTATATGATTGTCTCTTCATACAACATGGATTCTATTCCCGGTGAGTGCGAAGCCTTAGTATATATAGGCCTTGTAGTTTCCTCAAACATTATTTATTTATTTAATTATTTAATTCATTATTAATGACGTAATTTTAACCGCATTTTGTAATATTCTTAGTACTTGGTTGTATAATTATTCTAGTTCTATTATTATTATTATTCTAGGATCGGGTCACATACAACCAAGTACATACACCAACGTTGCAACCTACCCATTGGGCAAGTATAAACAATGCCATAGCCAGCACTCAGAGCAGTGTGTGTGTGCCGGTGGAAATGATACATGTGCATACGTACACAGGCAAGGGAGTTTAACTGACATCAGAAAACCACAATACTAAAACACAACTTACACAAAAAAGTTTATATATTGTAGGTATGACGTGTCTATAGACTCTGTTGTAACTAGAGGCCTCTGGTGATGTGCCAGTATATCAGCGGTATGGCAATGGCATTAGTTGGCACAGTGATCACAGTCTATAATATTATGCATACAGCCATACACAACGTACAGGAGATAGTTACACATTGTTGTATATGCATCTTCTAGCAGACTCACAGTAGAGTAGTAGCTAAGTCAGGTGGAAAATAATTCCAGCTACTAGCAAGCCAGGTGAAGGATGAAGATGTGCAATACAAGTATTACATTGAAACACTGATTACCTTGTTGTTCACGAGTGCATCAGCTGGTTGTTTGCGAGCGCATCAGCTGGTTGCATGTTCACGAGCGCATCACCTGGTATCCCAGCGTACACAGTTACAAACATTCAAACATACTTGTAATCTTGTTGTTTACACATAAGGTGGCCTCTGGCTCTCCTGCAATCACTCCATGGATGTATACTAATCTTCTCCTTTGTGCAATCTGTAATTAAGAAAGGGCATGGTGCTGGGCATTATATAGAATTACACGTACGGTCAAGTCATCAGCATGAACAGGCATACTTATTATGTGGTTGGTCTCTAGGCCTCGTAGTTTTCTCAACCATTTATTTATTTATTTATTGGCAGTGGTTACTGAACCGAAAGTAGGTTCAATAAGCTGGACTCGCTATTGAACCGACAGTAAAACTTAGACAAAAAGGGTCACTAAACAGAAAAAAACAGCAAAACACCACAAAACTCAACCTGGGCTTGAACCCTGGGCTACTGGAACTGTAGGCAGTGGGCTAACCACTGTGCTATTGCTGCTAGCTACCCACTGCTCCTACTTTTCTACCTTATAAATGCTACTCACGTAGTAGTCATTATAATACAGTAAGAAGAACATAACCTAAAGGTGAAGAAGAACCAAACCTGAATCCGAGCCTAATCCTAACGCTAATGCTACTTTTCGCATCCCCTAAAGTTGAGTGCTCGAGGAAACTACTAGATGCGTCCCCTAAAGTCGAATGCTCGGGAAAACTACTAGACGCGAAAATAAAACCTTTTGGTTCAGTAACCACTTCCTTATTTATTTATTCATTCGTTATTAATACGCTGATTGGTGCGGAAACACCCCGGGGCAGTGTGCACTCAGCATATTCGAGCAGTGCACACCCCCGGGGTGCAATCACCACTTACCATGTATTTAGTATGTGTGCATACAAAATAGACATGACTATATAATGTTTTCCTAGCTATACACACCACCCTTCCACCGCACCTAGCTCTATTGCCTACTTTTCCTAGTTCTAACCACAATAACATTTTCGACAAAGCCATAAAGTTTACGCAACAACACCAAACAAACAAACACTCATGCAAATATCTACCACATAACATTGCCATAAATATACATAACAGCACAGAACACAAATAACATTCATACAGATATCTATACACAAGTAGTTTGGGGAAAGGGCAACTGAGGAAATTGTTGGAGTAGGGTGTAATAACTTTTGCACAAGCCACGCAGACAAGCATTGTGGATATGGCATAACTGGATTTACAGTTGACCACAAAGCAAATATGTGTTCCAATTAGTACAAGATTGCAGCAACGCAGCGTATATGCATAGCAACACAACGTGATAGCAGCAACCAATGAATAATCATATAAGTTAAATTTAGTGTAATTGATTTGGTTTGGCCATGCACAGATAATTAGCACTTCATCCACCTGCCCTTGGTCCTCAGTTGCCGTTTAACTATATAAGTGTATCTAAGTTCAATATCAGTAATTGGATGCACAACAACCAAGGAAACAATGTAACTAAGTTATGCATACAAAGGTTCAATTTTTAATTTTATTTATACATACATTATGTGGACAACCATGCAAAGCACACACATCAACATATGCACTGGCACATACTTAATGCATGGTTTTGGGTGGGAGGGAGGGAAAAAGTTTTTCTGTCCACCAACACACCATGCACTATGGCACGATCTCGTGATCTCAAACCTGTCAAACCAGTTTATTACAATGAATCATTATGACGTCATTACGTTTCATGTATCCTACAAGATTGGTTCAACTTTTACCTGAAACAAAAGTATTCGCTTCAGTTTGTGGTGCTAGCACTGCTAATATACAATGCCTCTCTAATGGACCTTACAGTCAACTCAAGGATTCTGTGTTGCTGAATTTAATTACTTTACTCGAAAGGCTAGTTTATCACTGAAGGATGCTGGCTTCATTTACTATGGTATGGTACGTAGATTTGCACTGTATCCATTCTACGCCCACACCAAGGCATGTTAACTTCAATTTATTGCGTTGCAATAAATTACATTTAATACATAATTTTAACCGCATTTCGTATTATCTTTAATACTTGGTTGAATAACAAAGTTTACATTAGTCAGCCCTGAATATGCTTCGCTTTGACATATACTTTCAGCCCGTTACACATGAAGAGCCTTTCAGCCTTTGCAGTCAATCCAGTCTCCACAGAAAATATGGATGATTTCCATTTACAAACATAGGGAAGCCATGCATTGTGCTACCACAAATCGGCATCTACAGCTGCCAGCAAAAGGAAATGGGACACAAAGGAGGACAAAGGTAAGGCCATGATGTGTGCATTGTACGTACGTACTGCGGTACGCCAAAAGGTACATCTCAGGATGAAGCAATGTCAAACAGTAAAAAAATCAAGCCCATAGCCTTATCCATCATCGAGTTATACTTATCAGGCAGGCAAGCAGTTGTTCGAAAATTTCATTGAATAATTAAAAAAAAAATTTCATTACAATCTACTGGAGGCATTTAGGGTTGTACTGAAGTCACTTTTGATCTTGGTTATACCTATAGTCAGTACGTGTTCACCTGAGTCCCACCTGAGTCCCCGCCAAATACAGTAATATCGAAGAAGTGAACCTGTGTTCACTTCCAATAGTTTTGTACTGGAACAAGCATGTTTTCATGTTGTAAACATGTTTGCACACCTGAATCGTCCATAGTGGGATATTTTTAAAGCCTCATAACTCACTTGTTTTTGCCTGTATTTAAATGGTTTCACAGCGCTACCAAATGTTTGGGCACCTGGCCCATGTAACAAGAGGTATTAACAAGAAGAGGGCTCAGGAGAACGTAAACCGACTATAACCAATACTGCATGCCAAGGCACTAAGATGGTATTATGTTTGGCCATAAAAACCTAAACCTCCATGATCTAATATACAGTACTAACTTATTGAATCATGTTTAGTTTCTAGGTTTTTGTTATGATTTTCATCTGTAGGTTCCATCTTGGCTTCATGTTACTCAGGAGATATCAGATTATCGTAAAGCAGAAAGTAGCTTAACTGAGTTTTTAAACAGAATACCTGTATTAAGGCTATTTGGAAAGACTGTCTTGATTGAAAACTCAAGGTATTGTATATATTTTTAGATTGAATAATGGAAAATCACCCATATGGGCACATTGCTGATTCACAGAAGGCATTGTATATGATATAACTCACCATCCCTGACAGCTATGTATAGAAATTTTCATTCAAGATATAGTTATTCATGACCTTTAAAAGTATCTAGTGGACGAGGTAATTCTTCCCACTATTGTGGATAGTTTTTTCACAAGTGTTGATGCATCATGGCATCATACATCCTCACAAATGGGTGGAGGGTGAGGGAGTATAATACACCATTCGACACTCTTGGTTTCTATTATATACTCTTGGTGAAATCTCTAAATATCACAGTTGAATATCAAGTGCAGATTGTTAACCATTATTATAATAATGCACCAGTGCTCGGTGATGAACTAAGTGAGAAATTATTGAGGTATGCCTATATTTTGAGTACTACTTGGTCCCATACTTCTGTAATATAATGTGGTATGCATTCCAAAACCAAAGAATATAGTTTGCAGATGCTTGTACTGTAAAACAACCAACAAGCTTTTTGTAGATCCCTAGTAACCAATTAACTTTATAGTATGTTTTCTAGGCAATGCTAATCATAAACAAATTATACTCCTAACATTGGGTTTTAAAAAGCCTGTACTGGTATTTTATAACAAGTTTTCAGTATTATAGGTGATAATGATATATAAACATACAACAACTGCATAATAGTGCATATTGCTGACCACTATATTTTACACACATGTAAATAAGCACTAACAATGCACACTTTGTAAGAATATTTGGTAATGCAATTAGTGCTCATAATTAATTCAAATTATGCTAAATTCTATTTTTGTTAGGGGCTATGATATTGATGGTACTGTGAAATTGCTTTGTAAATATCTACGTGCATATGAAAATCGGGGTAAATTTAAAGGAATAAACAAGATGTGTCGTAATAATGGTAAGAGATATTTCCTCACCGTACATGTAATATATATGTATATCTAAGCCAAAAAAACCCATCTATAAGAAAATACATAATTATGTGGCCTTCAAAAATTGCTAGATTTAAAGATACCAAGGGTGACAACCATGAAGTGGCTGTATCAATCACATTATTAAAATGTATAGTTGTTAATATCATAGTAGCCATTTCTTTTGATGCCAAATCTTTTAAACCAATCTTTAACCAGGTGCATACTCACAGCCAGTAGTGCTGTACACCTACGAAATTTTATCACTGGTTAATTGCCTACCAATAATTGCCAATAATTGGCAATAACCGGTTAATTGGTTTGTTTGTATATTGGCAGACATTATGTGAGTCAACAAGCCTGCTGGAAGGTTTAGGGTGGTACCAAAGTGACCATCAACATCTTGTCTAGCAATAACAGTTATTACAATCACATATTTACACATTCTTTGAGGTTATGTTATGATGTTAACACTTATCAGCAGAGGTAATTTATGGTTTACCAAGTGGGTGGGCAATAACCAGTTTAAAGGTTTCTTCACCAGTTATTGGCTGACCTAGACAACACTGGTTAATAACTGGTTAATAACCAGTTAATAACCGGTTAATTGGACACCAGTTAATTGGACACGGGTTAATTGGACACCAGTTAATTGGACACTGGTTATTTGGACACTGGTTAATTGGACACTGGTTAATTGGACACCGGTTAACTGGTTAACTGGACACCGGTTAACTGGTTAACTGGACACCGGTTAACTGGTTAACTGGACACCGACTCAAAAGTTAGGTTTACCTATAATACTTTATCCCTTCTACTACATGGTAGTAGGAAGACATAAGGTAATTAAGTGTGGTTGGTTTGGATCACCTACTTGTGGTGTTTCTGCAGTGACCAGGGCACATTGTCTTCTGTCCTCTCCTACGTGGTAGTAGGAAGGCTCAAGGGAGATATAAAACTTGGTGCAGAGCAGTAATCCATTCCTCTGTAGAAGTAACGTGACAGTTCAGTCGAGGTTCATTGGACACCGGTTAATTGGACACCGGTTAATTGGACACCGGTGTACAGCACTAACAGCCAGTCTGCAGCTACCTTTTTGAGTGTGCTTATTTCCCTTTAATATCACTCCTTGCTTTATCCCTCCTCTACCATTGTGCCTGGACACAGGGTAGATTCTGGAGGATTGTTTAGTAGGTGTACAGGAGGTTCCAGGCACAGCAAGGCCTATTGAATCAAGCGAGTATGTAGGCGTAAACTGCCTACTCACCAGGAAAGGAACATAATGCTTATGGATATTTTTGGGGGGGGGTTTATACTTCATTTATACCAAAAACAGACTAACTCAGAGTGTCTAATTGAACCTCGACTGAACTGTCACGTTACTTCTACAGAGGAATGGATTACCGCTCTGCACCAAGTTTTATATCTCCCTTGAGCCTTCCTACTACCACGTAGGAGAGGACAGAAGACAATGTGCCCTGGTCACTGCAGAAACACCACAAGTAGGTGATCCAAACCAACCACACTTAATTACCTTATGTCTTCCTACTACCATCAAGAGTTAATAATAAGAGAGGAGAGTATCTAACGCTGTATAGGCCTGTAATAGATGATTGCGCAGAAGTTAAACGGCTTCCTTTCCGTGTAACGTACAGGATTCTAGTATTTGTTCATTTCCTTACCGCTATTAGTTTAGCCGCACCGTGATGAATCCTTGAGAATATTCGAAGACTGAACTAAAGACTGAGCTGTATGTACAGGGAACAGTGCTCCTTCAATTGAAGAATGCTCAAAGGTAGGGTAACATGGCGACGCAGTGAAAATTCGAAGCGATACTCCGCCTTTGGTTCAGTGTTTATTGGTTTCTCAGACGCTCTCCCCCAGAGTTATCTTCGAGGTTAACAGCCACACTTCTTTACGCAACAGAGCGATGCTCTTCGTGGTGAACTTGAACATCGAGTTGAACGCACGCCCTTGTGTCTGGGATAGCCTTTGTGGTTAAATGCGAAAATATACTAGCCAGTCTGTCGTTACGCGGAAAAGAAGCCATTTAACTTCTGCGCAATCATCTGTTACAGGACTATACGGCGTTAGACACTCTCCTCTCTATATTATTAACTCTTGCTACCATGTAGTAGAGGGGATAAAGTATCATAGGTAAACCTAACTTTTGAGTCTATTAGACATTTTGGGGGCTTTCATCAATTTTTAGTCATACACTGACCAACATTGTAACACATTTTACCACTCACAGCTTTCAATAACCTGTGGGCCTGCATTACCTATTAATCTGTATAGTTGCAATGTTGATGATCAACACATGTATACAGCGTTCGTTAAAACCCGGAACGGACTGGACCGGAACAGACCAGAATTTTATTGTTGAGGAGCACGTATCCAACTAAAATAAATTTAGGTGCGCTTGCAAGGGATACAGGACGTGGACTCTGCTCTTCATTTGCACTGAGGGCACGATTCTCCACTGGTCGCCAGAGTGATTGATGGTGATTTCGAAGCAAATATATAGTCGTACAATATATAGTCTACACGTTTGTGAAGTGTAAATGTAGTGCATTACACGGACTCAATACTCTCATCGTAGCTAACAATGGTGGCGAGATACAAGCTAGCTAACACAGTTAATATACCTAGACTGATCTACATAGCTACCGTACGCAAGGAAATTTAGATGTAAGAAAAACATTTACGAATTTGACGAATCAGTTTGATTAGTCAATTTTTTCTTGCGTTCGCGTACGGTATGTAGATCAGTCCAGGTATATTGTCTATGACCAGTCTTAGCTAGCTTGTATCTCGCCGCTATTGTTAGCTACAGTGAGAGTATCGAGTCCGTGTAAAACACTACATTTTCACTTCACAAACATGTATATATATGACTGTATTTGTTTCGAAATCACCATCAGTCACTCTGGCGGCCAGTGGAGAATTGTGCTCTCAGTACAAACGTACAAATGAAGAGCAGACTCCATGTCCTGTATCCCTTTCAAGCGCACCTAAATTTATGTTAGTTGGATATGCGCTCCTCAATAATAAAATTCTGGTCTGGTCCGGTCCGTTCCGGGTTTTAATGAACGCCCATGTATACACAACCTTACCATTTATTTATTATGGCTTCTCAACCACACATGTACAACAAATTTGATAATTACAACAACAAAGAAAACTTGTATCATGCTTATGTGTAAGTAATAGTTATACCATGGCTGCGAGGGATTTTGCTGATATGTACACCCGAACCCCAAGGGTGTATAATATCAGTAAAATCCTGACGTAGTTGTGGTATGTAATAGTTGTATCATGAGCCCAAGTGATTTGCCTGATATGTACACCCAAATATCAGGTAAATCATGAGGGCATGTGATACAACTGATGTATACCATGCCAATTGCAAGCTAAGAGCCCACGGGCGATTAATCACCCAAACCAATACGAGACCGACCACTGAATTTATTATATAGACCAACTTGTACAATTTGATTAAGGGGCCGGAAGAAACTAACATTATGACTACATTTGTTACCACGAATGGGCGAGTCCTAAGGATATCACGGAAAAGTTCAAACAATTTTACAAGTATTTTAAAGCCGCTACATTGTTTTACAGACTGTTTACAACTTTTATTAAACAAGCTTCACTGTAGAGTGGTTATCTCATATTACTCGAAAAGTGGACATGGTCCATATTCAAAAATGCGGCAAACCGCTTGTGAATATACTATTCACACCTTAAACCAATGTTTCTCAACTTCTAGGATGGCACGGGTGACAAATTGCTTCCACCTGAGTGCTGTAGGATGCAAAATCGGATGCATGGCTTTCATCATGCGACCAATGATAAATTCCCACAATCGATTTCGGCTTGAGCTTTTATATAAAGAAATTAGCAGTACTGCTCACAAATCAAGGCCGTGGTACATTTAAAATATAGTGTAGCCAGCCATGGTTTAACTTAAATGTACCAAGGCAGCCAGGATTTATAAGGCATGTACCCTGAAATTTGCTTTGAAGTTAGGTGGTTTCATTGTACGAAAGTGATACAAGACCCTTTGCAGGTGAACTGCTGCCATAGCAACATCCACCATCTTGGAGTACAACCCGTTTTGCAACCCTGATAGCGAAGGAGAGAGCGTAAGTTTAACCTGGTCAACCTTTGTCATAGAATGCAGAAGAAGCAGCTCTACTTCCTGGTACTGTTTTACTCTTATAGAAACCAACGCTATCAGGGTTGCAAAAACGGGTTGTACTCCAAGATGGTGGATGTTGCTATGGCAGCAACTGTCCTGCAAAGGGTCTATATCACTCAGGGCACACTCACCTGATAGGTGAAAGAACTACAGAACATTCACCCCATTTGTTGTATACACTAGCGTCTAATGATTGATTGTGGTTTCAATAGCATGGGCAAATAGATCTCAGAGCATCATTCCTATGTCATTATGTTTCAACACACACCAGGAACTTTTGATTGTTGGATTGGTTTTTGGGGTATAAAGGAACTATGGTTTTTTAATGCTACATTAAACCTTCGCTATTGTGACAGTAAGTTTTTTTCTGCACGGTGGTTAGAAATATGCATCACCCAAGCAATCGTTTTACTGATCATCCGTCTTAGAATATAGTTTAGTTACTGTCAAATATTCTAAACTTAGCAATTACACTGAGCCTCGCCTAATGTGTAAACTAAAAACGCTCCGTGTTGCTCAATAAAACGATTCAAAGCATTTTGTATCTTTGAGCATCAAAACCAGCAGCAAACTGCATTCCCAAGACATTACCCTGGTGATATCTAGATATTGCCTGGTGAATGTACCAGTTAAACCCCAAGCGGTGCCTTTCAACACCTATGCTAAAGTGGTATATATGGTTATATGCCACTTTAAAGTTGGCATTCAAAGGCACAATTTGTATATTTCCCAGGCAATATTGTGGGAACGTTGTTTGCTCATGGCTTTGATTCCCAACCAGTTCAAAGATATGATATGCTTTGATTTGTTACACGGAACATTAAAATGAGGGTTTTAGTTTACAGGTTAGGCTAAGCTCAGTGTAGTTAACAAAGTTTCATCTAGTTGATAGTTACTAAACTATATTCTAACTGTAAAATAATCATTTGGACAATGCGTAGATGCCAGCGTTGAAACCGGGTCACTACTGCTGACCCGGATGACCCACTGACCCGGATAGCAATCCGGGTCAGACCTGGATGTGACCCGGATTGACCCGGATTGACCCGGATTAAATTAAACCGAGGCGCGCGATAAGAGCTATGTTTCGGGTATTCTCGAGCGACTCAGGCGGCGAGACTACGTTTTGAGCGTTCGATTCGTGTTGAGTAAACGAGTAGTTATGTGATAACTAAGCCGGTAAGTTTATAATTTAAAATCAGTCAGTGGGTTTGGTTCCACGTAGCTACTGTGAGTTTACAGACAGCAATTGAGTGTGGCTTCGTACATACTTAGTATTGCAATTTCCCAATATATTAAAATGGGTGTGGCTCACAAAAGTACTTATCCTGCTGCAAGACTAGACCTAGACTATATACAACTCATACATTAATCGATTAGTGGGCGTGGCCCCACGTAAACTTGCAGACAGAAACGGACACAGTTTCATGCTACAGACTGTACTTATTAATGAATGGGCGTGGCTGAGCGTATGTTTGTAACGCCATAAGTGGGCGTGGCTCACGAAAGAGCTATGCGACTAGCGTTTATAGGTTCCACGCCGTCAAACGATCAATTTCGTTTCTCACGTGATCCAATCCGGGTCAGACCCGGATAATTTGTAAACCGGGTCAGACCCGGATGACCCGGAGAAAATGTGACCCGGTTGACCCGGATGACCCGGATGACCCGACCCGGTTTCAACGCTGGTAGATGCGTATTTCAACCCACCACGTGTCAACCATTGAGCAGACCATGGAGCAAACCATGGAGCAACACAAGGAGCACAACTAAATTTAAATAGGTGAGTAACTTGTAGTCCTAAGTACTTAACTTAATGAATTAACTTCTTACTATCACAATAGCAAAGGTAGTAGTCTTAATTTAGTAAAATTAAATGCTAGATCCCACATTCACAATTTTTCTGGCGTTATTTGTAGAAGCATAATGACATGAATAACCTTCTGAAGGCTACTAGCCCACACAATTAAAACCACTATTGATCATCACATACTGATGTACAGTATTAAAAAAAAACAGGGTGAGTGTTCATTAGTTCTTTCATCTATCAGGTGAGTACGCCTAGGTTGATGTATATCACTTATACCATGACTGTGTTGGTTTTGCTGATATATACACCCTTTGCCCTCTGGTATGTGGCCCTCAGACTTTTGGGTGTAAAATCCTTTGCAGCTGTGGTATAACTATTGCATATACACTTGCGTACATATACTGACACAATATTTTTACACACATCTATTATCTGTCCATACCGAGCATCACAATGATTACACATATGTACAATTATAAAAGCAGCATGCATCCATGTTCATACTTCCAATTCTGTACCTATCTACACAAGCTATTAATTAGATATTTAATCTCTATACTTCAGTCTATACCCATGACTGAATTTGGAATTGAATATCCACTAGTATATCTGCAGAAATAGGCAACCTCCTTTGCTCACTACTTTTTATTTCCATGATCCCTAATCAGACTTAAAATTACTTACACTCTTGTTTATTTCCTTATTTTGTCACATAATTACCCACACATACCGCATTAAATTAATGAATGGTGGCAGGACACATCATAGAATTAATTTCACATCTGAGTGTGTACCCCAACTATCAATTATTGAAAAGTGGAGTGGCCATTACCTTTTGTGTTCCACCCATTATACGGCATTACAAGCAAAGGACAGTACGAGAAACGCCTATACAATCAATCCAGTTGTTACAGAAACAATTCCTGTTCTAGTCAGCTATAGGAAGGAAGTCATGATCTGTTACTGCAAATCAACACCTTGCGCTGTCAGGGAATAGAAAATCGCACACAAAAGAGGATAAAGGTAAGTCCATGATGCGTACACTGTGTGTACTGTGGTATGCCGAAAAGCACCTGTCGGGCTGAAGTGACATCTAACAGTGAAAAATAAAGGCCATAGCCTTAGCACTAACAATATTGAGTACACATGTCTAGGCAACAAGTAGGCAGGCAGTCTGTCAGTTAGTCAGTAGAAAGTTCTGTTAAATAAAAATTATTACAATTCCAAAGCAAGCATTTTTAGCCACTCTGAAAACACTTTAGGCTTGATTCTACCAAACCAATACTGCCAAGGCACAATGAAAGTATTGTGAGGCTGATTTCTGGTCAGTATATGAGTGCTAACCTCCATGATCCCTAATATACAGTACCTGTATGATATTAGGCAAATGCATTGGTATAAATCCTTTACCCCTATTATAGAGCTGAAGCTTGTATAGGTTAAGATGTTGATTATCGTAAAGATTATGTGAATAGTAGTGAGGATTGTGAGACTGTTGCTACATGTAGACAACTCATAGTAGTGGTTTCACTGATTATATTTGAGGGTTTTAGGCATGCTACTCACTACTGAGTGTCTTGATAGATATCATCTTGTCCACAACAAACTTTCCAGGACAAGCAATCAGCAACAATTGTAACCTTACAAATGCACATGTCACATTTGCAGTATAAAGTTTGCAGTTAAATTATGTTATGTAAAATACTTTTTCGAGCTTGTAATATATTTTTGCTGGCCTAAGCACTCACAAAAATTTACAACTGACGAGTATTTTCCAGACTACACAACATATGCATGTAAATATTGTACGATCCATTATCTTAAACTTGATCAATATTTTTTTCAGTACGTATTAGCTTTGCTGGAGAATTTATCAGACCTGAAGAATGTGAGCCGCTGCTTAAGAAGTACATGCCTGTCCATGTCAAGGAAAACAAAATGTTACAGAGGCTATTTGTCAAGTTAGTTCCCCTACAGTGTCAATGGTCTTGTTTATGTTTATGCAGGTACATGGAAAGAAGATGTGTATTTTTGGAGACTTTCCCAGCATTTATATATAATACAGGTACCACTGTATCAGCGTATCTCATGACATTTTACTTTAGCATGTGTAGGAGGTGGATTACTTGCAGATCCTCATCTTGATGTTGTTGAATTAGATAGACTTGTTGCTGATGGTTATTTGATAAAACAAGAAAATAGGTATTACACAAATACTTCCAATCTTGGTGAAGTTCTAGTGGAAACTATGATCAGCGAAGTTTCTGAGTTTTGTAGATTAGACATTCAACATAATTGTTCTATTCAAGCCCATCGACAGGTGTTGATTATTTGAATAATTTATGTACCTATGTTTAATAAAAGTTTATTTTCAGCTAATATATCAAACAGCCGAAGATGGAGGGGGTGAAATTCGTTTAATTACACTGAAACCTGATGAACTAGACCCAAGCCAGAAGAAAAAAATTAAAACTGTTGGTGTTCACATTCCTACAATGCAGTTAGTTACTTGTCTGTAATATATGTTGCTGTACCTACGAATGAGCATAAACACTGTGGCTTGTTGCTGTTAAAGTTAGAGTATAGCAACCACTTGCTTTACTGTCGTACCTCTCTCAATGGACCATTCTTTATTAGCTAGATAATTAAGAGGTTTGGTCATTGTGCTCCAATTTTTACAAGCCAATCATTGAAAGTGTAGCTTTTTTGGACATGGTCATCATGCTCTATTTTCTGTAGTGAATGACTGTTATAAGTGGTACTATATGCTTCCTTTTTAATACAGTAGCATAAGTGCTTCAAATAGTTTTGGACATCTAAAAACATCTTGTAAGGAATGGGTTGATAGAAGATTAATGTCTTGATATGGTTTCCTTGTTTGTCCTCTGTGCCCTCTGTGCTTTGTCTGTTCTTTTGTCTTCAATCAAGCCGGTCATCATCTTCATTTTACAAAACCATATTGAGGCATTAATTTTCTGTATCAACACTTCCTTGAGCAGCATATTTAGACACCACAAAGTTATTTTAAAGCGCTAATGCTACTATAAAAGGTACTGGACACCCAGCAGTGTTGGGGCGAATACTTTTTATAAATAGCCAATTACATATTACTATTACTTGCACCTAAAACTATTTAGTTACAGTTACATATTACCCATATAATAAAGTAACTATAATAATAGTACATATTATATTACTTTATGTCCACAACCTTAAGCTGCCACGTGTGCAACTACCATGTGACATGATTGCGTTGTTGCAATCTTGGTTATAATTGTATTCAAGAGAAAGAAACTGTCCAATAAGCTTCATTCGTTATTTGAGGTTGGCTTCGTTACTTCGTTGTGGCTAGACATTACTCAGTGGATTAGCAATGAGATTGGTAACTTCATTACTCATAGTAATAAGATTACTTAAAATTAGATTCGTTACAGTAACTTCATTACTTAGGTAACGTGTTACATTTGTAAGTAAAGTAACTTGAGTTATATTACTAGTTTTTATAGCGTATTTTGTTATATTACTTAGTTACCACAAAAATTAATAGTATTACACATAAGTCACATGTAACCCCAACACTGACACCCACTAGATACCTGTAATTTTTGAGACCACGCCCATTAACAATCTAGGTTGACTAATAATGATCAAGTATGGAGACCACACCTCTACTTACTCAAACACAGTGACCTCACCCCCTTATTGTTCTAGCTGTATTTATAATGATAGCACAGTGAAAATACCACACCCTTGGTAGACGTGATATTGACTTGGGATACTCTAATACAGCAGTCACCCTATTGGAATAATCACACGTGTAAAGCTGTATAATAAAAGAACTAAAAAAACTTAAATTTTAAATTTATTAATTTAAAAATGGAGTAGGGATTCACGTGATAAAAAATAGTGAAACAAGAGATAAACGATGGTAAAATCCCTACTTTGGCATTGAATAAAATAACTGTTATAGCATGCCAACGTTGGGATTTTCTCACAGAGCTATGCTATAATACCATCTTTTATCTCTTGTTTCACTGGGTTTTATCTAGTGTTGTTCCAGTTCTCAGTACTGGAACTAAACTAATTCCAGTTCCAGCCATTTTTATTCCATTTCTAGAACTGGAACTGGAACAATAGTTTTGCTTTCCTTAAAACTGGAACTAGAACTATAATTTTGCTTTCCTCAAAACTGGAACTAGACTAGAACTATAAAGAAAATTTATCAAGTACTGGAACTAATACTGGAACTGGTCGTAACCATGCAGCTTTTGCCAATGAGATTTTATGCTCTTACAAGACCAGAATTTATCTGCTGACAAAAGCACACAATGTAGTGTATAAGTTCATAAATGCTGTATGTATTACAACCATGTATGC
This sequence comes from Dysidea avara, assembly GCF_963678975.1. Classification (NCBI taxonomy): domain Eukaryota; kingdom Metazoa; phylum Porifera; class Demospongiae; order Dictyoceratida; family Dysideidae; genus Dysidea; species Dysidea avara. The sequence continues at coordinate 21,332,998 of NC_089279.1, read as the reverse complement.
ATCAGTGTGCTAAAACACTGCTTGAAACAATTGATTGGCTATGCTATTAGAAGAGAATGCCAAATGCAATGTTGGCTCAGTCACATTGTTCAGTGTTTGATAATTAGCTACAGGTCTTTTAGTACCACCCTATATAGTGTCAGTGTTATAGTTAACTGCATACATGAAACAATTAAACCTGGCAAAACTAGCAGCATATATAACTTAATGGTGAGTGTCCATAATTCATGGGCTTTTGGTAATACTTAAGTTAAAAGAAGTGTTGTTATAGAAATTGAAGAGTAATTCTAAACGTCATGGTTCCTGAACTGGAACTAGAACTGCAATTCTAAAGGTTATGGTTCCAGAACTGGAGCTGTAATTCTAAAGGTTTTGGCTCCAGAACTAGAACTGGAACTGTAATTTTAAAGATTATGGTTCCAAAACTGGAACTAGAACTGTAATAACTAGCTGATACTGGAACAACACTAATTTTATCATTTGAATCCTTACTTCATTTTTAAATTAATAATTTTTAGCATACTACCATATAGCTGGTTATTTTTGAAGGGTTTTTGTTTTCGGATGTTTCGAAGAGGCCCTTCTCTTCGAAAATAAATTCCCAAGTCCTGTTGTTCTTTGAAAATATATTCCCACAAGTAAAAATATAGTGCTTTCACGTGATCGAACAACGTGTATTCACTCGTATATTCTTTACAAGTTTAAGCTCAGTATTATTAATAACAGTTGAACAGTATCATTACTCAGGCATCAATAGCCAGTAAACTATCCAGAATGGCCATTGTTGGGAATCCATGCCATCTGCTTGATCTAGCCAACGATTGCCTTGTCACTGAGTGGCTGCTAACTACTGTAATTGCTCCACTCATATTATAACTCAGTCTTCTTTCCAGTGTGCAAAAGTGGGGATTATTCCATCCTTGATATCGTCAGTAAGACAAGCACACATAGACTATACGTATATTTGTAATTTGTGACATGAATTTCTATTTGCTCGAAATCCACCTGTACTTCGAAATATGCATTCTTCGAAATTAAAACCTTCAAAATTCAGATTTTACTGTTCCTGTCACCATGGACAGGACAAGCACTGGTTCACAAATTCAACTTATTACAATGTTAATCACAATAAAACGTGTTCTTGGTACAATAATTAGAATAACATAGAAACTAGTCCAACTGGTTACACTATGACTTCACTATTCCTCACGTGATCCTATTCGCAACAGGGATTGCAACACTCCCCACACAAATGAAGTTCTCTGATGGATTAAGCCATTCCTTCATTTTCTCTTTTGCCATCAAAGTTGCTTGTCGTATTGGACGCCTCATCACATTGTCGCTTGTCGTATCTGTAGTTGAACTACCAAGTTCTTCATCAACTGTGTCATCCTCATTGTTATCAGACAGATTGTTCTCTCTTACATTATCATTAGACGGAGTGTCAACATGAGTTTCACCATTGGGGAGATCTTGCTCTGTGGTGTCATTATCGTGCTGCATATTCCTTTCTCCAGGACATTCAATTGGATAAAGTAAGCTTTAAGCTCTGTGCAAATAGCTCCTTGGTGATACCATTACCTTTGTCAACCGTACTAATTTGTCCTTTCCTTGAATCAATTCATGGATAACACCAACCTTTCATCATCCACGTGGCAAGTTCTCCTTGATTAACCACATCACCAACTTTCGGGATGTTATGAGCTTATTTCTTAGGACCTTTCAAGTACATCTGGGCTCTTTCTCTTAGATTCAATAGGTAATCATTTATCCATAGTTGCCAAAATTGCTTCAACTTCTGTTGTCCTCATTTCCACACATTCGATAACTTGTCAGGTTAGATATGGTGATGGTAGGTTGGTATTCTAAATCTTTCTTCTCAGGATATTCATCGCACACTACATTGTTTGAGTTCATTGATAGGAAATCATTAGGTACCAGAACATGGCCAGAGTTAATATCATTCTCAACATATACTAAAGGTCTAGAATTTACCACTGCTTCTGCTTTGGTCAAGATAGTAGACAACTGAGTCAGGGTGAGACAATTTGTTCCAAGGGTTTTATGAAGTACTCTTTTGATAACTCCAACCAAACGTTCGTAAAAGCTACCCATCCAATGGGCAAGCTCTACAATCAAGGTCCACCGAATTCCTCGACTTGTTGCATAATCTTGTACCTGATCATTAAGCATGGCTTCTTGGTGAGTCTTGTTAAGTACCTTCCTGGCTAACTTGAATTGCTTAGCATTATCTGAGATAATCTGACAAGGAGCACCGCATCTGGCAATAAATCTATGTAGGCCTAAAAGAAACTGGTCCGCTGACATGTCTTCTACTATTTCCAGATGCACAGCTCTAACCACAAGACATACAAACCCATATCTTCTTCGTCACTGGTCTTGTTTCCTGATCATGAGAATGTACCTTAACATATAATGGTCCAAAGTAATCCAAACCAGTGAACTCAAAGGGTAAGGCTTCATTAACTCTCTCCTTAGGCCAAGGAGGCATTCTAGGCATCTTGAAGGATTGCCTTCAGAACGGTGACAAACTCTACACTGGTTAAGTATCTTCTTGACCTGTGAACGACTACTTGGGATCCCAAGTGTGTGCTAGTGTCTGGGACACTCCTGAGTGGAGGCATTTGCTGTGGTAATCCTCTATCACTAATCTCGTAAAATGTTCATCTTTGTGTAGAAGTTTTGGACACTTTACACCTTCAGCCATGTCAACATTCTCACATCTTCCCCTGCACTGTACAATACCATCATTATCAATGATTAGGTTCAACTTGTCTACCAAGTCATTTCGCTTCCCTTGTTTTATATCTTGTACCACTTCGGAGTAACACTTGTCTTGTATAAAGAGGTCCCACATCAACTTTTCCCTTCTCAATTCTGAGACCTTCAGGGGTCCCTCCTCAGAGGCTCGCTTCATCAACCTGTCTCTAAAACGGAGTAGCCATGCTGTCACTCTTAACAACTTGTGCAAGGTAGAAGAAATGCTATCTTCTTTGATAATGTTACCGATACCAACTATCTGCTCTTTGTTCTTTGGACGACAATCATTCTTCGGATGAGAACCCTCCCCTGCAACTAGTTTTGCTTCATAAAACACTTTGTGAGTTCCTTCTGTCTCAGTCTGTTTCTTCTCAGGTAGCTTCCACTTAGGCCACTTGTCCTTTGGCCGCATTAACCATTGAGGCCCATTCCACCATGTTGAGGAGGATAATTCTTGGGGAGCCATACCCCTGGTAGCTATATCAGCAGGGTTATCTTCTGTTGGCACAAACTTGATATCTGTTTCCGAGAGGGATTTTATCTCCTTCAAGCGATTGGTTACAAAGACTGGAAGTGGCTTGGTCGACTGCATCCATTGCAGTGCACACTGTGAAACGGTCCACAACACCTTAGATGATACAGGTAGGTCGAGTTCTGCCTCCACAAACTTGAGACCCCTCACTCCAATAAGGATCCCTAGTAATTCCAGCCTTGGGATAGTGAAGTACTCTGATGCCAGTCGTGTTTTTGAGAAGATCAGATCAACTCTTGTTGAGGATTTTGAAATTTGATGTAGATATATCACTGTAGCATATGCTTTCGAAGAAGCATCACTGAAACAAAGTAATGTATATTCAATAGGGTCATCTGAAAGTATTATATTCCTTGTGATCACCTGCTGTGGAATACATTCCAAACCCTCTAAAATCCTTCCGTACTTTCTCTTCATTGAAATTAGTATCCCACTCCCGTTTCTCCGTCTGTAATTCTTGAATAAATAACTTAGCCATTAACACTGTGGGAGAAAAGTACCCTAATAGGTCAAAAATTGATGCAGTCACTTGTAACACTTCACATTTAGTGAATGCTTTCTTCTGCTTAACATTGGAACAGAATGGCACAGCTATTGTATCATCCTCACAATTCCAAACAATGCCCAAAACCTTACACACTACTTCTGAGGCTCTGTCCCTTTCCGCAACAAACTCAGAAAAATTTTTTTTTGAATTGGAACCCCATTCTTTCAAATTCATAGAAGCCTTAGCAAACAAATTTTTTGCTTCAGTGTATAGTTTCTTAGCTTCAGACACACTCCGAACACCAGTAAGGTGTCTCGTAGTAGGCTAATTGGCATAGGATTATTGGATTGTTTCAGATGATGGGCAATAGTAGCTCCCAGAAGAAAGGGACTAGACACCACACCAAAGGGGATTCTACAAAAACGAAACACTTCTAAATTCCTCTCAATAGCTGTATTCTTAGGGTCCTTCACCCATAAAAAACAGGTCACATCTCTATCCAGTTGTTGGAGCTCTATATTCAAGAAAGCCTTCTCAGTATCAGCTACCACTACAATGGCATTCAAACGAAATCTGATCAACAATGCACTAAGGTCAGGTAACATCACTGGCCCTTGGTACAGGCATTCATTTAAACTCTTATTGCTCTGTCTGGTCTTTGCTGAAGCATCATATACCACCCTTACTTTAGTGGTACTCTTTGTGGGGGTTATTACTGCATGGTGTGGTATGTAGTGTTCTAACCTCACCTTGTTCAGCCTCACTTGTCACCTTCTCAATTATGCCTCGTTCTGCTTGCTCTTGGATAACTGTAGAATACATTTCTAGTAGATGTGGGTTCTTCTTTAATTTGTTAAGAGTGGATTTCAAACGACTAACTGCCAGCTGCTAGTTATCCAGTAATAACTGAGGGGACTCCTTCCAAGCCCACGACACAAGGTATCTACCATTGTCAAACTTCACTGTAGTATTAAACATTTCTAAAGCCTGATCATCATCAGAGGTTAACCGGTGAGTCTCACAATTCCAATCGACTCCAGATTCCAAAAACTGCTCAAATTAGGTTTGTCAACAATAGATGAATCAGCATTGCTAAGCGTATGATTTGAAACTTTCAAACATGGAGGGGCTGCTGTCCCCACAGTGCTCACAAACAAACTTGGTATCTCAGTAGCGTCATCAACTGAAGGGTATCGGCCTCCCAAAATCTACCCAAATTTTAAAAACAAGCCATTTCCCAACTCCATAGTAATCGTTCCCAATCAACATCTCAATTGAACCATGTTCAGATTCACTAGGAAGAGTATCCGCCAGTTTGGGCTCCCAACCTTCATTCTTAAGAAAGATAAGATCTTCTGGGTTCAATGGAACACGACTGATTTTCCCTGTGATATGTGTGGCACAACACTGGCCTCAATAGACATCAAACTTCCATCTTTAAGTGTGAGCTGCAATGAAGTAGGTCTATACTTGATCTGTTTGGGCTTGTCAGATCCAAATGTCGCTACTGTCAGTCTCTCTGGTGGTTTTAGTGTCAGCTTCAGATTCTCTGCTAACTTCTCTGTTATGTATGTTCTTTGACTACCTGAGTCTATGATCATTCTAACGTAGGTTGGTTGATTACTCGGGCTATTCACTATCGCGGCTGTGGCTGTTTGCATCAATACTTGGTTGCACCAAGCTACGGTGGCTCCTTCAGTTTTAGTTTTCGCTGAGTCATCCTGTGCACTAATAGTCTGTAGTCCAGGTTCGGGTAGTTTACCCTCATTAACCGTGAATAACTTTGAGTATAACTTCTGTGGCGGTTGGTCTTGCCACAATGAAAACAACTTCGGCACTCTTTAGCCACATGGCCTCTTTGCAAACACTTAAAACACGTTCCCTTCAATTTTTCCATTCTGGCCTGTTGGGTAGAGTACTTGCGACAAAAATCTGACCAATGGTTCTGGCTGCAAAAACACACTTCAGAACATTCTGAGATCCGCGGCTATTGCTCGGGTAGTTACTACTTCCTACTAATAGTTTTCCAGTGGTAGCCTTGGGATTATGTAACTCTCTGTGTTGATATGCTGGTTTATGAAACAGGGGATTGGAAGGGAGGGTGCATTTCTCTACCTGCCATCTCCATTGCAGTGATGTGTTTGCCCAATAGTTCATGCAACTTGGCTACCGTCCATGCCTCCTCACCCTTCATCATATACAGCTGGTATAACACTCTTTGTGGTAACTTCTCTGTGATAAAGGCTACGAAGTGCCTGTGCTCAATGTTCTCACCTAGTGCTTCCAGGCTACGTAAGTGACACTCAGTGGTGTCATAACACTGTTGTAGCTTGCTAAGCTGATTGGTTGCTGCAGGAAGATGAGAGAGATTACGATAGTGGGCTTCAGTTATTAGGCAATAACATGTTAAGAATGCTTTGATATTTGGAAAGTATGCAGGTGTTTTATTGTGGTAAGACACCTGTGTACAGGTGTCTTACTAGTAATTCACCTAGTCATGTTTTGCAACATATAATTGCATATTAAGAATACCATAGTACAGCTTCCCAACCAGTTTCACAAACATAGCTAGTTCAGATTGTATTTATTTGCAAAACAAAGTAATTAACATTGTTTCAGGTATATACCTACTTTGTGTTAAAGTTAAAATTAATTGTGAAGTTTGTAGCATTGCCAAAGTCCATTTGAGGATACCTGCTTGCATTGTCTCCCTTGGCATAGTAGTTTCTTCCTTGACAACTGTTGCATTCTCTTGTTTAGCCTTTCTTGATGTAGTAGTCTCTTCCTTGGCATCCCCTGATGTTACACCGTTTAGAATAGCAGATGACATTTCTTGCAATACAGTGGTTGTCCGCTTGTACACTCTGACACCATCTACTGAATGATGTCCTGTCCTACTCATAATAGTAGCCTCATCTAATTGGGCATTGTACTTCCTAGTAGTTGCTGTTGCTCTCAGTGAATGATTAGTATACTATCCCTGAATATTAGCATCCTTCATTAATCTTGGTACCACTCCAGCTAGCTTATTATAGCCAATAGGGACAGTTTTGTACCAGCAATCTGCTTCTTCTGGGTTATCAATGGGTGTAAGATAAAACGCATTTTGTGGACGGTTGTTTGGGCTCAGCGAATTGTATAGCTTGTATAGACAAACCAAACACCACTCTGGATTGGTCTTGTTTGCATGGTGTACCACTTCCTTTGGAGTTAGCTTGCAATGTTTCAGTCCCCCCTGGTTTGTTTTTGAGATATCTTGTTTGTAGTGAAGATAAGCTGTACTATTGGGGGGTTCTACCAGTTGAACCTGCGATGGATAATGGCTCAGTCTTCAATGGTCATCACCACTTCTAAGTGCAAAACGTAACCTGATTGAATATACCAAGAAAAGGTGTGAATTCCTTGCCATCAAAAAAGTTTATATCAGTGTTACCAGCAGCTCTGGTTGCTCTTTGTAGTCCGCGTGCAAGCTATCAGGAGAGTAATGTTCCCCGTTACTCTTCCTTGTTTCTAGCACGAATCGTTGCAACCAGTGATTGATAGCCGCATTACTCATCTTTCTAATGTCCACATCCAGCACTAAATCCACATTCAACACTAAATTGCAGCTACCTTCGTTTTCCGTGGTTCTTTGTAGACATTCTGTGGCCCACTGTTGCCAAACTTGCTGAGCCCAACTGGTATTTTTCATCAAAGTATTCTTTGGAACACGGCTTTCCACTACTAACTCATAAACCCATGGTTTTCCTATGAACTCAAATTCACGGGTTATTCATATTTCTGACCCTATGAATACTTTCTGTTTCATAGGCTATGAATTTTATGCACCCTATGAATTACACATGAACAATCACATGAAAACACCATGACTTTAATATGAATTATTATCCCATGACTCCCATATGAATTGACCATGAAACTACCACCATACAATGGATGAATATGGCATGAATACTCCATGAAGTACTCTATGAAATTTACATGAATGTCTTATGAATTTATTACTGAAATGTACATGAATATATTAATGAAATTTACATGAATTTAGCAATGAAGTTTACATGATTATCTTGTGAACTTCTCAATGAAATTTACATGAACATCCTATGAGATACCATAAAAGTGTTCTGAATCTGACATCATGAAATAATGTCTATGCCGGATAGAAAATGCTTTGTTATTAAGAATCACAAAGCCAGCCACTCCAAAGCACCTACAAATTGAAGTTCAGTGTAATTACAACTTATCATGAATTACAACAGTTATACGTAAATGAAATGATATGTAAATTCAACACTTAAAAAAATTAAACACAGATGTACTAATAGTAAGATGAAAATAAAACCATCTGTTTCATTTGCTAATACATGGGGCTAAAGAGCAAAATAAAAAAATAAAAAACAGCTAAACACTTGTAGTTCTTGTAGTTCCTATAGCACCCACAATAATATTTGAGGGGCAGGTACCTGTAACCAGAGTAATGGATACAGCTAAGATGCGCTTAGTCTACCATTTATTCAAATTAAACAGAGGAAAAAGTACTACAGTATTAGCAATAAGTATTAAAGGTGAAATAAGTCCAACTCTGCTCCCAAAATGCTACTCGACAATTCCTGACAGCAAACATTAGCCATGCAGTTCTGCTAATTTAAAGATTATCACAAACAAAATTTCTTGAGGGCACACAGGCGACTAAGTGAACATGTCTAGGTGACTATGTTATGTCAGGTGACTAAGTGATTTCATAAACTATAGGTTAATTTTGAAAAGTATGTAAAAGTAGCTAAAGTCTTTTTGAACATATGTTTGAGCAGGCTGTAGGACCAGGTGTCCTACAGACCTTCAGCACTTGTGCTGTAAAGCATTAATAAAATAAATAAATAAATGTTGCAGTGACAAATAGATTGTAATTTGTATCTTGTCATACCCTATGGCTACTTATTGCTAATTGGAGCCATCAAACACAGAAAGACCTATTTGTATTGATTCACCAAACACTCGACTCACAAGACAGCATGTGTTAGTCTTTGATTCAGATGTTGGAAGTATGGCAACACCAATACGTGAACATGTTTACTTTTCCTAAGACTGATTAATATTCTTTCCCTTGGTCTCACCAATGTTGCTGCACTAGCAACATGTAATAATGCAATGTAACACTTTCTATGTACCTCATTTGGTCTGGTATAGTGGCAACCCTTGAAGTTTGCATCTTAAACAAAATTTCCTTATAATTATTCAGAGTGCTAACTTATTTACTAGCCAACAGTTGGGCCCTAACAGTTAAGTAGCTGAAAATAATGTAGCTATTTAGTACCATAACAGGGCAAACATCTACAATAACTTCATGTACTACTTACCACTATAGAAGGCAGGTGATGTTGTGGTATGAATTCCTAGGATGGTCTTCTTCACTTCAAACTTCACCTTTCGCGAGGTTCCCATCTTTATAAACTGTATTAGCATTTCTGTTCCTTGTTTGCTAGTAGAACACAAGGCGGGTGAAAGTTTCGATATGAACTGAATGCCTCCTTCACTTCAATTTAAGCTTCACAATAACCTTTCGCGAGGCCCCCATCTTCACAAACTACATTAGCATTTCTCTTCCATGTTTGCTAGTAGAACACTAATTGATAAACAAACGTGGCTTGTTCCACACGTTAGTTGGTGTAACAAAACATCGCACGATAATTAGCATTTCAGGTGAGCCTTCAGACGAACAGCCAGACAAAGCAAAACCAGCCCCAAGAGTTAAATAGATTCCTTACTATAAACTACACATTGTAAACTACTTTAATTACTCAGCTAAAACTACTAGTACTTTCACCTCAACTTTCACTGTTGCTATGACTGACTGGTTACTAAGCATTATCGTGTGGTGCACATTAATTAAAGTTATTAACAATTCATGGAGTTTTCATAGGCTGTATACCAGAAAAGTTATATCCATGGTTATTTCATAGGTTGTATGGCATGGCAAATCATCAATGTGATGTATATTATATCCACTAAAATTCATGTGCATTTCATAGAGCATCAAGAAGTGATAAAATTGTTTTCATATGGTTTCCATGACCATATAAAATGGAAAAATTATTTTCATAGGTAACAAAGGAATTCATGTGCTTTTCATAGGGAACGCAGGATCACTGATGTCACCAATCTTTGTAAATTCATAGGAATTTCATAGAATATTGTGATAAATTCATGGGAATTTCCCAACACTATGAATATACCATGAATGCTTTTCAGGGTAAATTCATGTGTAATTCATAAAATTCATAGATTATTCATGGTGATTTCATGATTAAAACAGTTACTAGTGTTCATTGCTTTGTGGTGGACCAAAACGGCTAAGCTTTCGACAATCATTCTTGTCGTTCTCCCAAAATGTCAGCTCACTTTCAACCCGCTGAGAGGTATTTAACCAACAGTGCATCCATCTGGGGATCCAGGTCATCGTATCCTCCATCGCTTATAATAGCTAGTGCCAACAGTCCTGTATAATGTGCCAGGTTGACTGGAACTCCCATCAGTTCTTCCCATCCTATTTGAAACTTTGCAGGAATTGGATGCAAAGGATCAAACTGTTTGATCAGAGAAAGACTAATGGTTAATTCATTCTTAGCAGCAGCACCGAATGCAACATCCTTTCTTCGAACCATTCTGTAAATAACTAAGTCTGCCTCGGTGATTATTACATCATTCTTTCAGGTTGTTTATCGACTGAAGAATCCTAGCACTGCGTGTCTTACCTATACTAAGCTGTGTGTTCCCAAACCGTTTCTTCAGGACATCAATCACGACCTTATAGTTGGTATTTGACAGCTGGTACCCCAAGATGGAATCCAAGGCTTCACCACTTAGTTTGGACTTAAGATAATTCATCTTATCAATTGGAGAGTACTTTCCATTGCGAATTGTGACCTCAAATGCGTCCCAAAATTCCTTCCATCTTAACATGTCCCCATTAAAGGTGGGTATCTCAAGTTTAGGTGGTTTGATAGGTATTTCCGTAGAAGGGCGTGACCATATATCAGACAGGGTAGGTGTTGAGTGAGTAGACTACAATTGATCTACTTGTTCTTGCACTAGTGTAACACTTTGTACTAAGTCTAGGCTCTGTGAGTTCTCTAGATCCCTGCGCTTCTTCTGTATTTCCTCTTTTATTACTTTCAATTGGGAGATCTTATCAATAATGTCATCAATCAGTTCACTCTCTTCATCCAGTGTGGTCTGAGACTGTTCAGCTGCTTCATGGTCTTCCGCTTGTTCTAGGGCTTCTACTAGTTTATCGTTTGCAGTTTCTAACCTTGCGAGCTTCGTTTCTAAACTTAGTAACACTTTACTGGTCGACAAACTGAGTTTCAACATTTCTTGCGGGTTGTCACTCCATTCTGCTTGTAACAGTGTATCTGCTTCAGATTTTTCTATAACCAATGTCTTCTTTTCTCGGGTGCGAGAACTTTTTAACGTTGTAATCGCCGGCATCTCATAACCTATGAAAATTCACACAAAAAACAAATTCAAATTACCGATTCCACTAGCCTTTTGTGGTACCGTTATCAAATAAGGGTGCCATGGTACCACAGCTTCAATGCTTGAGGTTCAAAATATCAAATTGGTGAAGGTGGTGGTTCTAGCCAAGGACATCGATGGCTGCGATGTATTCAACAATCAGCTCAACAATCACATGACGTAGAGTCACTTGATTCGCGGGTTTCAGCACCAAATGTTGCCATGGACAGGATGAGCACTGGTTCACAAATTCAACTTATTACAACATTAACCACAATAAAACGTGTTCTTGGTACAATAATTAGAATAACATAAAAACTAGTCCAACTGGTTACACTATGACTTCACTAGTCCTCACGTGATCCTATTCGCAACAGGGATTGCGACAGTTCCTACTAAACTTTCTAGGTTGAAAATAACCAGCTATATGGTAGTTGTTCTTTATATAAGACATCTACCTAGTAGTGCCAGTTGTTGATAAGCCCTAAGGATGCTGACAAAATAAATTATTCAGTGGTATCCATATTAGAGTAATTAGTTGCATGCCATGCTTCAATAATAATAATTTGTTTTCTTTCACCATGGAGCTACAAATTACCAAAAAGCTTTGTTCGTGGTGGTTGTATTGAATATAATTCAGCATTGTGTTGAGACATAATTTATTATTCTGTTACAGAGAACTTGAAACTAGAGAATATCTTGACTCCTATTTGTCTACTGCACTTGGCACTCCTTTAGTTAATGGTAAATTACCAGAGATTGATGAAGCAGAGTACGTACTTACCTTGGATTACACTGTAAAGGTATTCTACACTTCATATTTACACATGTATTACACATATATACACCCTTAACTGTTGTTAATGCTCAGATGCTAAATATTCATGAACGTCAAAAATGTGGCATACCAGTCATTATTGAAGGAGAAACCGGTGTAGGGAAAACAGCATTACTTAATATGTTATCCAAATTATGGAATCATGCCTTGAGAAAACAATGGAAAATAGTAAAGGGAAGAATATTAGAAAAATTGCGTGACAAATCCTTAGGTAGGTATCTATGTAATACCTTACATCACAACTGGATTTTTTTTTTCAGAATTAGAGGGGAATCTACAAGATGTTCTAGCTCAATCAGTCATAGAGTATAATGTCATGTTTACTGAAAATGATCTTTTGCCATTGCTAGAAATGATGCATCCATCAGCACCTGACAGTCATGACAGAATTAAATATTATGTATACATTAATTATTATCTTCTCCAGTTGGTAGATTCTGACAAATTGTTTAAACTGCTTACATTTGAACCAGAAAAGGCACCTGGTGAAATAAGGTCATTTCCTACTAGAATATTTGCAGTTAAGCAAATGATAGATGAAACTGTTGAAGAGAATTCAGCTGAGGTTAAGTATCTTTGAAACTGTATGTAATATTATTTTTTTACCTGTTTAGGCAACTGCTCAATTCATATGTAATTTGCTAAATGCAACCCTGATTAGCACATTTTACAAGCTAAATATTCATGCAGGTGAGAGCTATATAGCAAGTGCTTTTTATTATGAGTTTATTACGATTGTACAGCATTAACTCCTGAAGCTGTTCATAAGTTTTTTAGGCCAATCATAAAATTGGCTGAAATGTTACAGGAAAGTAGAAACACAGAGCCTACTGAAATGAAAGACCCGCCAATGATTACTGTAAGTGGGTGTACGTACAATGGGTGTATATACATCACTGTTGTTTATTAACACAGGTATTTCTTGATGAAGTGAACACTACTTCTTGTATTGGTCTGTTTAAAGAAATAATTGTTGATAAATCTCTCAGTGGAAAGGTTGTATTATGGCATGTTTTAATTTTATGCTAATGTTTGTTGCTCATTTACATGTAGACTCTTCCACCAAACATATTCTTGGTTGCTGCTTGTAATCCTCATAGGGGTGACAGCTTAGCTGTTCACTGTAATGCAATAGATGAAAAATCAGAATTATGGGTTAGGGGCTCATATTATGTTCACAAGCTGCACCCAACAATGAGATTTCTCATGTGGGACTATGGATCATTGAATAAAGACCAGGAATTGAATTATGTGAAAGCAAAGATGGTTATGGTGAATGATGAACTTGAAATGTGCGTATAATACCTAAATGTATATTTTTTTTGTATTGAAAGTAACATCACAGCATTAAATTGCCTATGTGAATGCATGTACAACTGTCCATTTGTAATAAATTAATGCTCACGAAAACCAAAGTCAGCACTAGCAAAAAAAATCACTTCAGAAGATATTAACATCTTACATATGTAGATAAATCAAAACACACAGTAGTGTGTTGTGTGGCCAAGAAAGCCAGCACTCCACACCGCATGTATATTGACAATAAGAACGAAAACATGATTTTCATGTGTGCATAGCTGCATGGGCCCTTCTCCAAAGTGCACTGTTTTTTTTATCATAGCTGTTTGCTAAGTAGGTTAGGCCACACGGCAAATTGATTAAATCACTTTAGCAATTTGCAAGGTATGGGTGGCGAAAAATTTTAATTTTACTTTAGTTTTTGTTTTTTTTTCTTAAGGGGTCTATGAAGGCCAAGATTTTTGCACACTTTCATGTGTACTGCTTTGGTATAGACTAACTTCATAACTTTGCTATTAAATGTTTATTGTATTGTATGAATGCATGTACAACTTGACATTGTGAAGTATGCACTGCATATGCTATATCTGTTTTTGTAGGTTTCGCAACATTAATTTTAGTGAACTGGTTATAGAATGCCAGGAGCTTGTGCGAAAGTTTGCATATGCTCGGTTGTTGACTATTTACAATGGCCGTCAACATGAAATGCATCACCGAGCTTCCAGTTGTGTCAGTCAAAGAGATATTCAGGTATGCAAAATTGTGATTGTTTGTTAAAAAGACATTCTTCATATATGCAGCGGGTGTTTACATTCTACAAGTGGATTATGAATACATACACAAGGTAACAATTATCTTGAATACACACACGTGTGTATCATATATATTTTTACATTAATTTTGTGCTTGCCATTTTAGATGCACCACTGATTACTATGGTCGCTGCTTTTCTGACCATCCAGTATTTAAGGATAACTCATCACTTGTTCAGAAGAAACATAGAGCATTACTAGTTTCATTGGGGGTAGTGTATTATGTTCGACTTGATTCTGCAGACCGTAAAACATTTGTAGAAGAGTTAGATAGATTCTTTGGAATGGAATTTTCCACTGTTTTTGAAGAAGAGGTAACCTGGTCTGTGAAAACCAGACATAATGACACATTTTTAATTAAATATCTATAATCTACTTAACCAAGTGTATGCTTTGGTAAAGGTTCAGCCTCATATACTGGAGTTGTAGCCCTACAAAGTAGCAGCAACAGAAAGATTGATTTGTACAGCAAGTATAGGGAAAATAAAGTACAGGTGCTTACTAAAACAGTTATAATATATGAACACAATAAGGTACATTGCTTACGCTACCTTCTCAAATGTAAATTTCCTCATAGTTGTGTTAAGTAGGCACTAATTTCTTTAACTGGATGCATGTAGTTACTGGTACCTGCTGACACAATTGACATGCTAAAACTAAACTACAAATAGTATTTTCTACTTGATTGTAGGATAAGTGCATGTAAACTATACATTTCTTTTTTTTTCCATAGATTAACTTTTATATCAGCAAAGTTATTTTGCCTGCTGGAATAGCAAAAACTGAAGCATTGAAGGAAAATCTATTTGTTACTATCTTATGTACAGTAACAAATACACCAGTGATAATTGTTGGTGCACCAGGATCATCAAAAACACTTTCTTTCAATATTACAATTGCAAACCTCAAGGGCTGTGAATCCAAGCAGTAAGCATTATAGTTCACTGCTCCCTTCCTCATGTATTTTCTTTTACACAGAAAACTGTTTAGAAATACAGAAATTTTTAAATCTATGGATCCACATTATTATCAGTGTTCTCGCCGCACAACATCAGTTGAAATTGAGACAGTTTTTCAGCATGCAATCAAAAGGCAACAAAGTCTCTCAATGCCTATACGTTGTGGTAAGAAATATTTGTATGGCTTCTTTGTTATAGTCATTTCACAGCAGTTACATTTTTAGGAGAGGTTCCTGGGGTTCAGGAAACCTCTTCTGAAAGTTAACCTAGTACTGCAGGTTTACAGTAGCTAGGAACCCCAGACTATCTTAGTTTGGTAGCACAAATTTATAGAATAAATGGAAATAATATAAATATACTGTTATGTACATTGATTCCTCAAAGGTAAGTTTGGAGTACATGAAACAGTTTGCATTGAAAAACCTTTATATATATAAAGGTTTTTCAATGCAAACTGTTTCATGTACTTTTATATAATGCAAACTGTTTCATGTACTCCAAACTTACCTTTGAGGAATCAATGTACATAACAGTACATTTATATTATTCCCTTTTATTAAACAGTTAAATCTATTCTAATAGAGCAGTCAAAACTACTCTAATAGAACACTCACAACAAAATACAAATGGTTATTGATTTGAATGTGTAGCTATTTGGACTGCAGAGCATAGCCATAATAACCGTAAGTGATGGACATTTAGGACTAAAAGAGGGACCAAACAATATATAATAGTTTATACTATCTATAAAATTGTGAGTCTAGTAGTAAATTTTGAATTCAAATTAATCAACAACTGGAAGCTGTACCCCCAGACCACTGCCCTTATAACTATTGCCAAATCTGGAAACCACTGAAAAATCATGGATACCCTGCACAGCATACTATGAAAAGAAACAGAGATTAAGGAAAAATATGAAGTAACTAATAATGAAATTTAAAAGCATGTATCATAGAATGGCTAAGTAGATTTAGCTGAAGTTTTAGTGTTGAGGGTGTTCTCCCCATTCACTGCTAAAAAGTGGTATATTTATGTCTGGCATGACTGAATTTAATCTTTTCTTCAGTTTATTACTGTTTCAGTTCTGTACCATTAAGCAAATGCAAGTTACATGTGTGTTGAATGAATAAAACTTGATTGCTCCACTTAAACAGCCTTCTTGCATACAAGCATAGGTAGATATACGCCAAAACCTATACCTTAATGAGTTCACAGTGAACTTGCAATGAATCAGGTCTCAACTCCATAGATGATTGCACTCATGACTTATGATTAATTAAACGTGTACCTGCCAACTTATTTTGCTGCTCTCTGTTGCTATAGCTCCAAAAGTATTCAGCAAAACTTTAGCAGGCCATTGGTTTTTTCCTCAAGGAACAGTTAAAGAAATCATAAAAACATGTTTGAGAAAAATGCAAACTAGTCAAGCTTTCACTAAGCTGATCACATATTTTATGCTCACTAAACTCACATTCAAAAATGTGTATACAATCACAAATCTCCAGCTCGTGTATGGTCTTTTGCATCTATCCACAATGTTGAGTAGCAACTACATATGTGACCAGATTTGACAAAACCAGGCTTCCACACACATCCAATTCTTCCACTTCAACCGCTTGGAACTTGCCCAGTCCGCATGCTATTGACCTACAATTTTCACACAATTCTCTCTTTGCATTATGCAATAATAGGTAAAATTTGAAGGTGATAGCTTATTGCTACATTGAGTTATGGTTTTTTTGAAGTCACAAATCTGGAAGTGTGTGGAAGCCTGATTTTGTCAAATCCGGTCACATATATAGAATAAGTGAATGACAGTGATTACAACTTAACCAGTAGCTCAGCTATTTATGTATATAGTTGAACTGTATGTAGAGGGACGAGGATCATGACAGCTCATCGTATATCATATCTTTCATCATACAGAACAGTTGTCTGTTTAGTAGGATTCAATTGTACTGTTTAGTAGGGTTCCCCCTAAAATGACAGGTGCTGCCCAAATGCTGCCCCCCCCCCCCCCCCCAAAAGCCAGCATAAATATTATAGGTGATGAAAATCCCCTTTATAGAATAGTCTTAGCCCATCTCACATCAATTACAGCATTAAAATCAAGAAAACAAGTTACCAAAACCCAAGGTCTGCTGCCTATAGTATGTACAAGGTAAGCTGGATCCTGAAAAACAGCTAAAAATTAAAAGTGGATTTTTTTCTCAAGAGAGTAAACATTTCAGCCAACCAGATAATTAATGGTGATAGTAAAGGTGTCAGCAACAGACATGTACAGTTTGGTTTCATTACAAGTTCGGGAAAGGGCTGTAATAGAGGCTGTATTTTATGACTTCCTCATAGGAAATGTATGGTGAAAATTTTGATTGGCCATAAATATTGTCAAACATTTGAACGAAAAGATTTTGAAATGGTTTTAGTGGGTTAAGCAGTACTACAAGTGTGCCAAATTTCAAGATTGTGCTGAATTGCATCCATGAGTTATTAAATGTTTTTGAGGATCCAGCTCAACGCATACATACTATAGCTAAGCTATAACAAAAAACTTATAATAAACTAGTGCAATTAAATAATTATTTAAAGTAGGGTGCATGATGGTAGCTAGTCTATGTGGGAAATCCCTACTTTGGCAATGAACATGCTAAAGTAGGAATTCCCCATATTCCACATAGACTAGATACCATCACTTCAGTGCCAAAGTAGGGATTTTCCCACATTCCCACATAGACTAGATACCATCAGTTTAATGCCAAAGTAGGGATTTTCCCACATAGACTAGTTATACTCATTCACTTTTCTTGTTTCATTACTCTTTGTATTGCTGGAACCCTAATAGTTTGAATTACATTATTCATACTGTAGATATGTAGCAGCATTTATAATTACACAATCGGTTCAGTTTTAAGCCAAATACTAGTAATTGTGATTACAAATAGAAACTAAATGGCTTATTCCTCTAAATTAGGGGCGCATCTAGAAATTTTCAGAGGAGGTTTCTGGTTATCTGTTCTGTGGAATTGCAACTTCAGCCTAGCTGCAAGTTGAAGACAAAAAAAAAGAAAATGTCACTATGTGCTTTTGAACACTGTGAATGTAATTTCAAAGGTAAAAGTATGAAGTTTTGCCAATAGAAAGAGCCATAAAATGTATAACTTTATAATTTTTATCATCCAGACGAATCATAGGGGCGTGCACTATTTCAGAGGTGATTTCTGGAAACCCCAGAAACCCCCCTAAAACCGCCCCTGTAAATTATTATATCCATGGTAGATTTCATGTCTAAAGTGCTAGAGTTTGTACTATGCATCTGAATTCTTTGCAAAGTAATGCATGGTCAGTGAAAACAATAATTGGATAATATCATTTAGAAATTAAACAAAGATAATTTGGTCAAGTTTGCATGTACAATCTTGGATGATCTCTACACAGAAAGTCAATAAAATTATAACCTTTTTGTATGTAGTTGTTTTTATGGATGAAGCTGGGTTACCAGAAGAAAGACATGAATCACTCAAGGTACAAAATTCAAATATGAATATAGCTTTAGTTTTGCATGCCTATATTCTGCAGGCACTTCATTATTATTTGGATCAACAGGAAGTTGCATTTGTAGCAATCACTAATCACATTTTGGATGCAGCTAAGACAAACAGAGCCATTAGCCTTTTCAGACCTTCTGTTTCAGAGGTACAGTAATTGCTTAAACCATGGCTATGAGATGTATTGCACTTATATGTACCCCTGCTCTGAAGTCAGAGCAAGTTTACTGTTGATAAATCCTGAGGTGAAGCTGAGGGGTTTATCAACAGTAGACTTCCGTTGACTAAGTGCAACACACCAAAGTGAGCCATGGTTCATGTAATATATACCATGTATCTCTACTACACAACCCATATGCATATGCACAAAAACTAATTAAACAACTTACACTTAATTCGCCATAGTTTGGCATGGTAGACACACTGGTAGTCTACCTCTCACAAGTCACTTGCTCAAAATGGTAGTGACA
The DNA here is from genome assembly GCF_963678975.1 of Dysidea avara. Classification (NCBI taxonomy): domain Eukaryota; kingdom Metazoa; phylum Porifera; class Demospongiae; order Dictyoceratida; family Dysideidae; genus Dysidea; species Dysidea avara. Next base: position 21,313,757 of record NC_089279.1, on the reverse strand, counting down.
GGACTTAGTAATCTCCATATGCTTGAACAAATGTTGTACTGATTCTATATGATGAAACAATAAAGTAACTACAATAGAAGTATAACATTATGGCAATGAGGAACCACACAGCGAAGCCTTATCTCGGTGCTCCAGAACCGTATGACACCATAGTGGATGATTGGACAGCTTATGTACAATGTTTTAATCATTTCTTTTTGGCAAATGGATAGCTGAAGATGGACCAAAGCTACACTTGTTTCTGTCACTAGTGGGTACGAACAATTTTCAGTTATTGTTAAACCTCACCACACCACAGGAACCAGGAGATTTCACTTACGCCCAAGTAATAGAGAAACTTACTGCACACTACAAGCCAAAGCCATTGAAATTAGCAGAATGTTTTCGTTTTTACCAGCAACATGGTGAACATGTCATAGATTATGTGGCAGAGCTGGCAGTCAATTGTGAATTTGGGAACTTCCTTGACGAAGCTCCATGTGACTGCCTCATGTGTGACATCCGTGATGAAGCCACTCAGTGCAGACTTATAGCTAAAGATGATTTGAACCTCACGAAAAGGCAATGACCCTGGCACAGTCCATGGAGATAATACAGAAGGACTCCAGAGACATTCAGTCCCCACATGGGAGCAATGCCACACTTCCAAGGGAAGGTACCTATTCTGTGGTACCAAAGAAGCAATGCTACAGATGTTTGGGAACAAGTCATGCACCTACAGATTGCCATTTCAAATCAGCAATGTGTAATAAATGTCAAATGTCACAAGACAGGCCATATCATTAAAGCATGTCAGACAAGAGATTCCACAAAACAAATTAAGCAGCCACCAGAACCATCAAGTCAGAAAAGTCTTAGTCAGAAGCCAAAGACTCCAATGAGCACTATCGAAGAAAGTCCTTCATCCCAGTCTTAACCTGCTGACATAATACATGTTCACACAGCATCACCTCACATTCCAAAGAATTACAAAATTTTGACTGCAGTATACAACATTCCAGGTACCATGGCACAGGGGCAGGAGTTAATATTGTTAGTGAGAAAATATAGGCTGATTGGGATGAGCCTAAGCAAGCCCCACAAAAACAAGTCGCCAACACAGAATGTGTAGTCGACCATGCGCAAATAAGTACAAACAAATACGGAGCACTTACATACTAATTTCTCGACTAATTTTATATTACCAATCTTACTGATTTGCTTACTGATAATTTATAGTACCAGTCTTACTTATTTGTTTACTGATATAGTCAGGGTTGATTTTACCTCAAGCGTGACCATTTAGCTATCATGAATATAGAAATGAAGGGCTAAGATGAAGAAGAGAACTATCTGTACAGAGTTCAAAGAAACTGTGAAATGTCTGAAAGAATGCAACAAAGGTGACAGAGACAAACAGAAAATGGAAGAATACTGTAATAAGGCTGGTATGTATGTTTATGACATGAATGCTCCATTTAAAGCCATATTCCTTATTTTTTGTGCATCATCCATATGGACTACACAGATGATAGAGCTGTACATGTCACAGAGAACTTGATAGATTTGCGAATGAAACACCAGAAGAAGCAGAATTGAGAAGTACATGCTAGAAGAGGGAAATGCAACAGACATAATTGACAAAAGAAGTGCCAGAACAAGCAGAATTAAATAGAGCTATGAGACAACAGCATGACAGGCACAGGAGAGATCACTTATCTACAGAACAACATCAATTCATCATATAACAGCAAAAAAACAGTGTCTTATATTCTGGTTATTGAACGTTGAATTGCATCAGCCTCTTTTATTTATTGACTTTCAGTTGTTGTTTTAGATGCAGTTTCTGCTGCTAAGGCATCAGTTTCTAACATCATTCTGTTCATCTACTTTTAGAGTAAGGCCAACAATTGTAAATTGCTTGTTTCCCCTCCTAGTCAGGCAAAAAATACCATGCAGGCGGACGGTTATTATGCTTTATTAAGTAAGTATATTGTGAATGCTCTATTAAAGTGTTTCATATCACAAATGTGACAACACAAATGCAATGACACACATGCAACATCATGCATACAATATCACACATGCAACAACACACATAATGTCATGCATGCATGCAATATCACGCATGCAATGCTGCCATTTATTGGGGCAAGCATGAGCAAGCTCCACATGAGCGAGTCGATGGTACGTACGTCTTGTTCACAAACAATTACAAGAAAACACGAATGACCTACAAATGCTTCCATATAAGGCTACCATCCATGAAAATTTCTTGTACAAAAATGGATTGCCCCACACTAGTTGGTGAATGGTACATACGTTGCGTTGACGAAAATTTCCTGTACGAAAACGGATTGTCCCACACCAGTATGTGAATGGTACGTACATCACGTTCATGAAAATTTCCTGTACGAAAGAAGACCGTATTTGTGCCACATGGCTTAGCATAGCTTAGAACTTGTTTAATATATATCTACATGGACGGAGAAGACCATCCCCCTTAGAAGAAGGATAGAACGAGATAGGGCGAGAAGGGAAACAGAAACGCCAGGTGAAGCAGAAGGGTGTAGACACTATGCACACTCGCAGAAGAGAGCAGTTGGCCAATGAAACTGCAGAAGACAAGGAGATCAGATTAGATAATCAATGCTGATGCATATAGATCATGACACCAGTAGCACCAATGCTGCATGCACATAGTCTCACGTGACCAGACCACTCCTTTCCGTGTATTGTGTGGGGAGCACCCAATACACGGAAAAAGCGGTCTGGCCACGAGAGACTATGCTGCAAATCAACCAAGTGGCATTGAATTTCATGCACGCGTATTATATATAGATTCATTGTAGTTAAATGTAGCTACCAAAAATAGCTAGCAGTGCATGGGTACATAGCTACTAGCAAATTTCAATCTTGCTTTCTGCTTCATCTACAAAATAACAAAACACAGCATAGCTACTAGCTACTGGGGTACATAGCTACTAGCAAATTTCATTACTAGCAAATTTCATTACTACTACTAGGGTACATAGCTACAAATTTCACTACTACAAATTTCACTACTAGCAAATTTCATTACTACTACTAGGGTACATAGCTACTAGCAAATTTCATTTCTGCTTTCTGCTTCACCTACAAAATAACAAAACACAGCATAGCTACCTCATGCAACCATGCACAAATACAATTTTTATGCAAGGCTTACTCCTGCAGGCTCACCCCATGATGTTGTTAACATCTGTCTAGTAATAACTTGTCTAAACTCATACTTTTCAAATTACATGTGGGGTCTTGTAATATTTATTTACATTCAATATAATGTCCTCAAACTATAGTTATTAAGCCTTTATCATTAGAATGATCTGAAGACTCTGGCAGAAGGATGTCTTTGTTCTACTGATCAAATTGAAGACCCAGAAATTATTAAAAAGTTTTGTTCTGCATATAGCTACATTATGAAGCAGGAACGGTAAGATGGTTGTGATAATGACAATATAAATGTAACAAAACCTCAAAAAATTTAACTAGAAATGATCTGTCCTTTTACTTTAAAAATTTATGTAATACTGATTTTTTGTCTTTGAAAGAATCTATATTGATTCTTTACAACTAATTCATACTTTCCTCAAATATATCTACTTACTTTTAAGTACAATAATACTTGGTGATATAGCATAATTTTCTTTACAGTTTCAAACATTTTTTCGGGCTTCGTGATTTTGTTCATTTTATCAACTACATTCGGAGGAAGCGTACTACTCACATTTCTTCACAACTTATTTTGGAGTCACTGGAGAGAAATTTTAATCATGCAGATGGATTTGAATATATTTGTGAAGTATTTTTAGGAAAGGAACAACCAAAGAAGAGAAACATCATTGAAATATTGAATGAAAGTTTAGCTGATAAACCGACTGAGCCTACTGTGAAGCCGCAGACTGGCACCTTAGCTAGACTGCCTCATTTACCTCATGATGTTCAAAAAGAAGTGCGGTATAAATTGATTATTGATCCTAGTGATGACGAATCTATTTCACGTTTACTATTTATGTTTAATATTTTAAGACCTTACAACACACGTACATACATGTGCAGTGATTTCCCAGGTGATGGACAACTTTTGAAAGTAAGGAGTGTAATATTAATTATGAAATAATGCTGTTAAAATAATGATGCTGTTAAATAATGCTGCTAAATAATACTGCTGTTAAATAATAATGCTTAATAATGCTAAATAATAATGCTAAATAATGCTGTTAAATAATAATGCTGTTAAATATGTGTCACATAAACCATATAACTATAATTTTTTGCTTACATGTATCAAGACACACGATATGTCGTGCGGCCCAAGAAGCCGGCGCGCCACATCATGAGTATATGTGACCAGATTTTACAGAACCGAACCAAATCGCACATCAGGCAAATCAAACTAACACCACCAGTGGATAGCTACACTATCGTACTACAAGTTTTGACCCTCAGCACTACTCAAACTACACGAGGCTGGTTTTAGTAGACGTCTTTTCTGGGTGGTGTGGAGTGCCCAAATGGCGGTTTCAGGCCTTGTGAAGGACCTGGCTTGGCAAGAATCAGTGGTTTACTGGTGGACAGCCTTATAATGTTGGCCAGATGTGTTCTCTGTAGATTTTTCTACATATCAGCCACTAAGGAGCCAGCACAGCCCTGTAATCTCGTGTCTGGACTCCAATCGTGGTCTGCCTCCATTTTGAGGCCTATCTTTTGCCCTCCCCGCATCCCCCCAGCCTCCACCCCTTTGTGAGCACTCGTGATGCTACTTCGCTCGTCCAACTGCTCAGATTTTCTATCTTATTTGGCAGGAAACTGTACAAGCAGCTACAAGTACTGGAAGTGGCTTGAAAGGTAACAGATTGATGCATCTTTTGTGTAAATTTCATACGCGTACTTGCTATCCTTGGAGAGTTATGCTGGCTTCAATTCTTTAAAACCGTTTATCTCGAAACTTCTAATGTGCGATTTGGATCGTTTTTCCAAAATCCAGTCACATATTAACAGGAAGAAAAAAAAAAGAAATTTTCACACCTATGTAGCTCTGTGATCCCTTATCCGATTGGAACCAAATTTGCTACAGATGTGCCAGCCAGTTATGGGAGTCTACATACCAAATTTGAAGAAAATCGCTCCAGCCATTTCGGAGATACGAGCGAACAAAAGTCTGTTTTAATTTCTTCGTTTTTTTTTCTTCTTCATTTCGCACACTTCGCAAAATCCGCCATAAAACACGAATGCATGCTCCAATCGGGCTGAAATTTGGCACACTTGAAGGGCTCATTAAAGCGGATCTCAGTACTAACTTTGGTAGGAATCCGATGAACATTCACGGAGTTATGATCGATTATTCGCATAAAATAAGGTCGAAGGTCTGTCACGCCCACAGGGTAAACCCCTTGAAGGAATGAGTTGAAAATTGCTATGTAGATGGAGTAACCATCGTAGGAGTGCCCTTTTGTGGTTTGAAAAGAATCGAGATAAAGACCATGGAGATATGATACAAACCCAACCTGTGTCACAATTATGCAATCGATTTTTATGAATAAAAAAACTATTAGTTTTCACGCCTACCAGGCAAACCGTTTTGAGCAATGAGCTGAAAATCGGTATGTAGCTGGAATAATCATCATAGAAAGTCCTTGCAGTAGAACAGAAGAATCGGATTACAAACCACTGAGTTATGATTCGAAAGCCAACTACGTGTTGCAAATGCGAGATCGAAATACTCTAATAGAACAGTCACCCTTATAGAGCAGTCAGCTACGATTATAACTTACTTACCTATCAATTAATCCCTCTCTCTACTGGGTGGCTTGAAATGTAGCTGAACTCTCTACAGGGTGATTTGCTTGTACGTAGATGAGCTCTTTACAAGATTCTTTCCGCAGAGTGACTTGACTCTAGCTGAACTCTCTGCAGGGTTATCTGTTTGTAGTTGAACTCTCTACAGGGTGATTTGCTTGCAGCTGAACTCTCTACAAGGTAACTTCTTCTAGCTGATCTGTCTACAGGGTGACTTGTTTCTAGCTGGTCTTTCTACAGGGTGATTGGTTTGTAGCTGAACTCTCTACATGGTGGTTTCTTTGTAAGTTAAAGTATTTATAAAATCTGCTTCATCTTTTTCTTTTTCCTGTGGTAGAAAAAAAATAGGTTAAAAAACCCCAAAGCTGGCCATAGGCCAACTTTGGAGTATACAAATACAAAAAGAAGTGAAATCTAATCAAAAACAACCAAGCTATAAAAAAAGGAGTGCGGCCCTTGAAAAGGCTATGGTAAAAAAGATGTGAAATCCAAGGTGGCGGCCAAGAAATGGCTGTGATGGTAGGTTAATGGTGAAAAAATTTAATAACGACAATTCGGGTGAATTTTATGCCAAGACCAAGTGGCACCAAATTCACCTGAACTGTTGTTATTAAAATTTTTACCATTAACCTACCATCACAGCCATTTCTTGGCCACCACCTTGGATTTCACATCTTTTTTACCATAGCCTTTTCAAGGGCCGCACTCCTTTTTTTACAGCTTGGCTGTTTTTGATTAGATGTATACTACCCTAATTTACTGTTTGATAGAAATCTGCCCTAAAATGATTGATGCCTCCAAAATACTGCTATTAAAATCATAATCAAGACACACGGTAGTGTGTTGTGCGGTCCAAGAAGCCGGTGCGCCACACCGTGAGTATATTAACAGGAAGAAAGAAAATGCAATTTTCACACCTATGCAGCTCTGTGATCCCTAATCTAATTGGAACCAAATTTGCTACAGAAGTGCCGGCCAGTTAGGGGAGTCTACTTGCCAAATTTGAAGAAACTCGCTCCAGCTATTTCCGAGGTCCATACGAACGAAGTTTCGCTTTAATTTTTTCATTTTTTTTCTTCTTCGTCTTCATTTCGCACACTTCGCAAAATCCGCCATACAACAGAAATGCGTGCTCAGGTCGGGCTGAAATTTGGCACACTTAAAGGGTTCATTAAGGCGGATCTCCATACCAGCTTTGGCAGGAATCCGATGAACATTCACGGAGTTATGACCGATTATTTGTGTAAAATAAGGTCGAAGGTCTGTCACGCCTACAGGGTAAACCCCTTGGAGGAATGAGTTGAAAATTGATATGTAGATGGAGTAACCATCATAGGAGTGCCTTGTTGTGGTTTGAAAGAAATCAAGATAAAGACCATAGAGATATGACATAAAACCCAACCTGTGTCAAAATTACGCAATCGATTTTTATGAATAAAAAACTATTAGTTTTCACGTCTACCAGGCAAACCACTTAGAACAATGAGCTGAAAATCAGCATGTAGCTGGAATAAGCATCATAGAAAGTCCTTGCAGTAGTACAGAAGAATCGGAGTACAAACCACTGAGTTATGATTCGAAACACAACTACGTGTAGCAAATGCAAGATCAAGATGCTCTAATAGAACAGTTAGTCTAATAAAGCATTCAGCTACGTTTATAACTTAGAATTATATTACATTGCAAGTTATTCTGTTGGGAATTCAGCTACAAACAGTTAATCTGATAAACAATTCAGTTACAGGCAAGTCACCCAGTAGAGAGTTCACACAAATCACCCTGTAGAGAGATCAGCTAGAGGAAGTCACCTTGTAGAGAGTTCAGCTACAAAGAAACCATCATGTAGAGAGTTCAGCTGCAAACAAATCACCCTGTAGAGAGTTCAACTATGAGCAGATCACACTGTAGAGAGTTCAGCTACAAACAAATTACCCTGTAGAGAGATCAGCTAGAAGAAGTTACCTTGTAGAGATAGTTCAGCTACAAAGAAACTACCATGTAAAGAACTCAGCTGCAAACAAATCACCCTGTACAGAGTTCAGCTATGAACAGATTACCCTGTAGAGAGTTCAGTTACAAAGAAACCACCATGTAGAGAGTTCAGCTGCAAACAAATCACCCTGTAGAGAGATCAGCTAGAAGAAGTCACCTTGTAGAGAGTTCAGCTACAAAGAAACAATCATGTAGAGAGTTCAGCTGCAAAAAAAATCCATCACCCTGTAGAGAGTTCAGCTATGAAAAGATCACCTTGTAGAGCGTTCAGCTAGAAGAAGTCACCTTGTAGAGAGAATCCTGTAGAGAGTTCATCTACAAGCAAATCACCCTGTAGAGAGCTCAGCTACATTTCAAGTTACCCAGTAAAGAGATAAGCTGCAAACAAGTTATCCGTAGGAAATAATTGACATGTAATAACTCTGTATTATGTATATATAATTTGTACATTTACTGATAAAATCTGAATTAGTTAAAGTATTAAAAATCTTTTTCTTCTTCCTGTGGCAAAGAAAGCAAGATAGGTTTAAAAAGCCCCAAAGCCGGCCTAAATACAAAAATAAGTGAAATCTAATCCAAAACAGCCAAGCTGTAAAAAAAGGGTGCAGCCCTCAGAAAGGCTATGGTGAAAAAAGATGTGAAAACCAAGGTGGCGGCCAAGAAATAGCTGTGATGGTAGGTTAATGGTAAAAATTTAAAAAATGACAATTCAAGTGAATTTTGTGCCAAGACCAAGTGGCACAAAAATTCACCTGAATTGTCGTTATTAAAATTTGTACCATTAACCTACCATCACAGCCATTTCTTGGCCGCCACCTTGGATTTCACATCTTTCTTCACCATAGCCTTTCTGAGGGCCACACTCTTTTTTTACAGCTTGGCTGTTTTGGATTAGATAGAAATGTCACACACAATGAATAGTACTTTAAATGAAAAGTACTTTAAGGAAGGGTCTTGGTGCATTTAGCATCAAATTAAACAAGAAAGCACTTACAGAAAGCCAAATATTTAAATAGATTTTTGGGTTTTCCTGCCTTCCTGTCTGCCAGCCTGCCTTCCCACAGTCATAAGACTAGAGGCCAAATGAAGCAGTGCACAGCCACTGTTTCATGCCACAGTAACAAACTCATAGGTGGCATGTGCCCTTTCTAGTTATGACAAGTGTCTACCTTCTGTGCTTTGCCTTTCCTTTTATCTTCAACTACATGGCTGTCTTCTTCATGCAAGGAAACCATACTGAGGCATTAATTTTTCATGGTGACATGCTTACTCTATGCTGTACAAGAGAGTAGATAGCTATAGTTGCACATATAAAAATACAAATTTACTTGTAAATTGAAGTTAACACAACCATAAGCCACAACTTGTAGCACCTATCAGTCTACTTGTATTGGCACCTAGTGTTCAATCTGCCTCATGATCAGTAGCTAGTTGCAGTGATTGGAGTGTTTCAGGGTGCTTGTATCACCATGTCTTGTATATCAGCAAGTCCTGTGTATCAGCTAGCACTTGTATCACACCATGTATTAGCAAGCTTTGTGTAGCAGCAAGTCCTATGTATCAGCTAGCACTTGTAGCAGCAAGCTTTGTGTAGCAGCAAGTCCTATGTATCAGCTAGCACTTGTATCAGCAAACTTTGTGTAGCAGCAAATCCTATGTATCAGCTAGCACTTTGTATCATCTAGCACCTTGTTTGTGTAGCAGCAAGTCCTATGTATCAGCTAGCACGTGTATCAGCAAGTCCTATATATGTATCAGCTAGTACTTTGTCAAACCTTGTGTACCAGCTAGTCCTGTGTATCATGTTGAGTCTCACGACAGTATTTCGATGCAATTCTGCTTATAGCAAGTTCTCTGCATCACTACTACACTTGCTGATCACTACTACACTTGCTGCATTTCATCTTGTACTTCCTAGTGATTCCAACCCTGGCCAGTTACAATGCTGAAAACTGCCTGCGGACCATCTACAGAGGAACCCATCAACACAGCCCAGTACTTGACCCAGCATCTCACTTAACTGTAGGATGATTGTCACTACCCTCATCAATACTTAGAAAGGTTCGCTGCCTCTATGTTGCAACACCGTACAGCAGAGCCAAGTTTCATCTGACTTGCCTACTATCACACATGTGTCAGATCCCTATACATTGCCTGCTCCAGCTCATATGCAGAGTTGCATCATAGTATTGCAAGCCACTTTGTCACCCACCAACTCGGCCAACTCAATGATTGTGTCGCTATCTTCAACTCTGGATTCAGGCCAGCTATCGCTGCTAGTAGCCTAATTCTTGTATATCACCATACCAATCAGCAGACTGCTTGCTCCACTAGCCCTTGTCTAGACAGTTAACATGCTACAACATGTGACAACAATCATCATCACTTCTCTGCAGTCATAGATTGTGTTAACCACCCTCCTTCAGTTGACCATTGCCACTCCCCTACAGTCTATTGCCAGCAACAACACCTTTCAGCCAATTGTTAATTGTCCTCCACAGCAGACTAGTGCTGTTGACCACACCCCATCATTAGCTATCATTTAAGCCTTCCAGAGGTAGTCATGTCTCTGCCCTCATCAAAGCTCCTCTGCAACTGCATCACTAGATTGCTAGCATCTATCAACATCATGCGGTCAGACCACCATTTTATGTGCTGTATGCCATACATAACTGCTGCTGTTGCTGCTATTATTGGTTGTATACAGCTGCCAGTGTCATTTGTCATGGCTTGTTTGCATGTATTTTGCAGTTGCTAGTGCTCTAATTGCTTTGTTTGTATGTTGCCATCATGTTTGTACTGCAGTTATTGCATGGTGCCACTGCTTATACTGCAGTGCCACTATATATGCATGCCATAGTTCTATTGCTTTGTTTAATATGCTGTGCTATTATCATTGTACTGTTTTTTTTTTGCATGCTCAGTGCCACTATGCATAATTATTACAGTGCTGTCTTTACACGCATGTTGGTGCTGCCAAATATTATGTTGCTGCCACTGTTGATGTTGCATCTTATAGTGTGGTTGTTGTCGCTGTTATATTCATAGCACTGCCACAGATATGTTAACTGCTCAACTAAAATATTGCCACCATTGTTTGTATTGCATTTTGTACTGTGTTTTTTTTTTGCATGCTTGTGCCTCATTGCCACTATGCAAGTCACAGTGCTGTCTCTATATGTTGCTGCAGCCATTGCTTGTTTAATATGTTGTTGGCATTGAGACACCAATATTCTGAGATATCGCAAGATAAGTATAGTCCTTCGATGTCATGTTACTTTTACTGTGTTACTGCTGCCTTGCTGTTATTGCTGCTATCATCTTGCTACTGCCATCATCTTGCTACTGCCATGTTACTATAGGCATGTAACTGCTTGCAATTCCTTTGAGTTATTTTGTATCTACATTCTCTCCCAATGTTGTTTTACATTTCTTATTACATTTCCATTGAGTTATTTCAGACTACATTTTCTTCCAATGTTGTTTTACATTCCTCATTACATTATACTGCCGCTTGTATGCATTGGTTTATCGCATGTCACTTCATGTTGTATGTGTTGCAGTCACTGCCACTGCGTACACTAGTACTTGCAGTGTTCTGTGTTGCCACAGTTATTTCATGTCATTTCATTCCTGCCACTGTGTACTGCGCAGTGTTGTGTTGCCACATGCCATAGAGTTGCTTCATGTGGTTCAGTTGCCACCACCGTAAATGCCAGTGTTAACATACTGTACAGTTTCTGACACAGTGTATGCCACAGTGTTATGTGTTCCTGCATGCTGTACAGTTGCTTCATATTGAGCAGTTGCTGCCATTTTGTATGCCAGTGTTCTGTGTTGCCACGTGTTGTACAGTTGCCCATGTTGCACAGTGAGTTGCTACCACTGTGTATGCCACGGTGGTTATGCATTGCTGCATGCCATGAAGTTGCTTCATGTTGCACAGTTGATGCCTTTTGTATGCCAGTGTTCTGTGTTCCCACGTGCTGTACAGTAGCCCATGTTGTACAGTTGCTGCCACCGTGTATGCCACAGTGTTATGTGTTGCCATGTGCCATACAGTTGCTCCATGTTGGTCAGTTGATGCCATTTTGTATGTCAGTGTTCTGTGTTGCCACATGCCATACAGTTGCCCATGTTGTACAGTTGCTACCACTTGTATGCCACAGTATTATGTGTTGCTGCCGCCACTGTTTATGCCACAGTGCTAAGTGTTGCCGCATGCTGTACAGTTGCTTATGTTGTACAGTTGCTGCCATTGTGTATGCCAGTGTTCTGTGTTGCCACGTGAAGTAAAGTTGTATGTAGTTGTTGCCATTCTGTATGCCACAGTGTTATGCGTTGCTGCATGCTGTACAGTTGAACAGTTGCTGCCATTTTGTATTATGTTCTGTGTTGCCACGTGCTGTAGAGTATGCCATACAGTTGCTGCCACTGTGTATGTCACAGTATTATGTATTACTGCATGCCGTACATTGCTTCATGTTGTACAGTTGTTGCCATTTTATATGCCAGTGTTATGCGTTGCTGCATACCATGAAGTTGCTCATGTTGTACAGTTGATACCATTTTGTATGCCAGTGTCCTGTGTTGCCACATGCCGTACAGTTGCCCATGTTGTACAGTTGATGCCACTGTGTTTGCCACAGTGTTATGTGTTGCTACTGCCACTGTGTATGCCACAGTGTTAAGTGTTGCCACATGCTATACAGTCACTCATGTTGTGCAGTTAATGCCATTGTGTATGCCAGTGTTCTGTGTTACCACGTGCCGTACAGTTGCCCATGTTGTACAGTTGCTGCCACTGTGTATGCCACAGTGTTAAGTGTTGCCGCATGCTATACAGTCACTCATGTTGTACAGTTAATGCCATTCTGTATGCCAGTGTTCTCTGTTGCCATGTGCCGTACAGTTGCCCATGTTGTACAGTTGCTGCCACTGTGTATTCCACAGTGTTATGTGTTGCCGCATGCCGTGTAGTTGCTTCATGTTGTACAGTTCATGCCATTGTGTATGCCGTACAGTTGCCCATGTTGTACAGTTGCTGCCACTGTGTATTCCACAGTGTTATGTGTTGCCGCATGCCGTGTAGTTGCTTCATGTTGTACAGTTCATGCCATTGTGTATGCCGGTGTTCTGTGTTGCCACGTTCCGTACAGTTGCTGCCACTGTGTATGCCACAGTGTTAAGTGTTGCCGCATGCTGTACAGTCGCTCATGTAGTACAGTTGATGCCATTCTGTATGCCAGTGTTCTGTGTTGCCATGTGCTGCATGTTGTGCAGTTGCTGCCACTGTGTATTTCACAGTGTTATGTGTTTCCGCATGCTGTGCAGTTGCTTCATGTTGTACATATGATGCCATTTTGTATGCCAGTATTCTGTGTTGCCACGTGCTGTATAGTTACTCATGTTGTACAGTTGCTGCCACTGTGTATGCCACAGTGTTATATGTTGCTACCGCCACTGTGTATGCCACAGTGTTAAGTGTTGCTGCACGCCGTACAGTTGCTCATGTTGTACAGTTGCTGCCACTGTGTATGCCACAGTGTTATATGTTGCTGCCGCCACTGTGAATGCCACAGTGTTATATGTTACTGCCGCCACTGTGTATGCCACAGTGTTATATGTTGCTGCCGCCACTGTGTATGCCACAGTGTTATATGTTGCTGCCGCCACTGTGTATGCCACAGTGTTAAGTGTTGCTGCATGCTGTACAGTCGCTCATGTTGTACAGTTGATGCCATTGTGTATGCCAGTGTTCTGTGTTGCCACGTACCGTACAGTTGCCCATGTTGTACAGTTGCTGCCACTGTGTATACCACAGTGTTATGTGTTGCTGCTGCCACTGTGTATACCACAGTGTTAAGTGTTGCCGCATGCTGTACAGTCGCTCATGTTGTACAGTTGATGCCATTGTGTATGCCAGTGTTCTGTGTTGCAATGTGCTGTACAGTTGCCCATGTTGTGCAGTTGCTGCCACTGTGTATGCCACAGTGTTTTATGTTGCTGCCGCCACTTTGTATGCCACAGTGTTAAGTGTTGCTGCATGCTGTGCAGTCGCTCAGTTGATGCCATTGTGTATGCCAGTGTTCTGTGTTGCCACGTACTGTACAGTTGCCCATGTTGTACAGTTGCTGCCACTGTGTATGCCACAGTGTTATGTGTTGCTGCCGCCACTGTGTATACCACAGTGTTAAGTGTTGCCGCATGCTGTACAGGCGCTCATGTTGTACAGTTGATGCCATTGTGTATGCCGGTGTTCTGTGTTGCCATGTGCTGTACAGTTGCCCATGTTGTGCAGTTGCTGCCACTGTGTATACCACAGTGTTATGTGTTGCTGCCGCCACTGTGTATGCCACAGTGTTAAGTGTTGTCGCATGCTGTACAGTTGCTCATGTTGCACAGTTGCTGCCATTGTGTATGCCAGTGTTCTGTGTTGCCATGTGCCGTATAGTTGCCCATGTTGTACAGTTGCCCATGTTGTACAGTTGCCCATGTTGTACAGTTGCCCATGTTGTACAGTTGCCCATGTTGTACAGTTGCCCATGTTGTACAGTTGCCCATGTTGTACAGTTGCCCATGTTGTACAGTTGCTGCCACTGTGTATGCCACAGTGTTAAGTGTTGCCGCATGCCGTACAGTTACTCATGTTGCACAGTTGCTGCCATTGTGTATGCCAGTGTTCTGTGATGCCATGTGCCATACAGTTGCTTGCATTGTATATGTCACAGTGTCATGTGTTGCTGTGCAGCTGCTTTATGTTGTACAGTTGATGCCATTTTATATTCCAGTGTTCCATGTTGCCATGTGCCATTCAGTTGCGTACAGTTGCTGCCACTGTGTACACCACAGTGTTATGTGTTGCCACTTGCCCTGCAGTTGCTTCATGTTATACAGTTGATGTCATTTTGTTTGCCAGTGTTCTGTGTTACCACATGCCGTACAGTTGTGTACAGTCGCGCTACTGTGTATGCCACAGTCTTATGTGCTAATGCATGCTGTACAGTTGCTCCATTTTGTACAGTCTCTGCCATTTTGGGGGGGCTAGTGTTCTGTGTTGCCATGTGCTGTACAGTTGCCCATGTTGTACAGTTGCTGCCACTGTGTATGCCATGAGCGGCCACATGCCGTACAGTTGCTCATGCTGTACAGCTGCTGCTACTGTATATGCCACAGTGTTGTGTTTCCACATGCCGTACAGTTCTTCATGTTGTACAGTTGCTGCCATTGTATATTCCAGTTTTCTGCATTGCGACATTCCATACAGTTTTCTTCACGTTGTACAGTCACCTGCCATTTTATATGCCAGCGTTCTTCATTGTCATGTGCCACACAGCTGCTGCTATTGCATATGCCACAATGTTATGTGTCACTGCCACTGTGTTGCTGCCTGCCATGCAGTTGCCTCATGTTGTACAGTTCCAAACACGGTGCTGCATGTCGTATAGTTGCTGCCATTGTGTATATCAATGTTCTGGGTTGCCGCATGTCATACGGTTGTTCATGTTGTACAGTTACTGCCACTGTGTATGCCACAGTGTTATGTTTTTTCGCTGCCACTGTATGTCACGCAGTGTTATGTGTTGCCGTATGGTGTGGTTGTACAGTGGCTGTCATTTTGTATGCCAGGGTTCTGTGTTGCCACATGCCATTGCCCATGTTGTACAGTTGCAGCCACTGTGTATGCCACAGTGTTGGGTATGTTTTTACTGTGTGCCATACAGTTGCTTAGGTTGTATAGTTGCTGCCACTGTGTTTGCCAGTATTTTCTTCTCACTGCATGCTGTGCAGTTGCTGTTACTGAAGGTCACAGTGTTATATATGCATTGCTGCACACTGTCAAGTACTTTGGTTACAACTCCATAGATATAGTGACAGTATACTATAGTAGTTCTTGCTGAAGAATATGTAATTGCTACACATTGTGTGCTAGTTCTACTTTATATAATTGCTCATGTATTGTGGTTACACCCAGTGGTTACAGAATCTTGAATTTTGGGGTAAATTGGGTGCGGTAATACTGCTTGAATAATAACTGTAATGCTGATTGGTATAGCCATCTCTCAGATGCAGCAAATCAAACAGATTAACAGTGGCACTGCCCCTTTTGCCTGAGAGATTTTGCACGCCCCAGCGAAGTCCTGGGCTTGCCCAATTTTGTCCCCAAATTATCCTGCAAGCTAAAAATATTGGAGTCTGTGGCTTGCCTGAGATGTTAAATACAAATTTACTTGTAAATTGAAGTTAACAGAACACAGGCACTATGGGAGTGCATGATGCAATCACATGGAAACAGGCCCAACCCATCTGGAATGTGCTAACAAAGCATTACATCACCTTGCATGTTATGGGATAGCAGTTTCATGTTACCATAAGCCACAACTTGTAGCACCTGTCAGTCTACTTGTATTGGCACCTAGTGTTCAGTCTGCCTCATGATCAGTAGCTAGTTGCAGTGATTGGAGTGTTTCAGGGTACTTCCCCACCCACCCACCCATTTTAAATTATTTTTGACAACAAACCTGGCATCCCAGGATGGAGGGGCGCAGTAATACTGCTTGAATAATAACTGTAATGCTGATTGGCATAGCCATCGCAGCAAATCAAACAGATATTAACAGTGGCACTGCCCCTTTTGCCTGAGAGATTTTGCACGCCCCAGCAAAGTCCTGGGCTTGCCCAATTTTGTCCCCAAATTAGCCTGCAAGCTAAAAATATTGGAGTCTGTGGCTTGCCTGAGATGTTAATGAAAGATTGTGACCATGCCCTTAAACAATCAGAACACCACCACCCTTATGCAATCAGTGAGAAAATCAGAGTGCAATAACCACAACTCTAAACCAATCAGCTGCAGTTTTTCTGTAGAAAACAAAACATAGAAACTATGCCCCTCAATCTATTGCGCAGCTCACTTGAGATAAACAATGGTATTGAGATCCTCTAATTGAGCAGTCACAGTCACCTGTGTGTATAATAGCTATGCTACAATAAAAAAAAATTTAAAAACTAGTGTAGTAACTGGTGTGATTACACTTTATTAATTGGGTTCCAATGATAACGAAATAGTAAAACAAGAGATATCATGATGAATAATGGTTTTACAACATAGCTATGTGGAAAAATCCTTACATTGGCATTGGCATTGAATGGATAGTGGTAGAATGCCAATGTGGACATTTTTCCACATAGCTATGTTGTAATTCCATCATTCATCATGATATATCTTGTTTCACCACTTTTATTGCTGGAACCCTACTTTTTATTACTAGTATCATACAGTATGATAGTACTGTATAGTAGGGACCACAAAAGAGTAGGCGTATCACATTAAAAAAAAATTATCCAAAAACCAGTCTCAATTTTCCCTAATGATGATGAAACAGTATTGGTTAGGTAAAACTAAGCCCAAACAAGCCTTCAAATCGACAAGAAATGCTTTCAACAAGTTCTTACAGAATTTTTTTTTTAAAACATTATTTAATATAATTTTCTACTGACTGAATAACTGACTGACTGATGCCTTCAGACAAACTCAACTCAACAACAGCTGAGGCTATGGGCTTGATTTTTTCACTGTTCGATGTCGCTTCAGCCCAAGAGGTGCCTTTTGGCATACCGCAGTACGTACAATGCATTCTTCATTGACTTACCAGTGTCCTCCTTTGTGTCCCATTCATCTTTGATGCCATCAAAAAGTGTTGATTTGGTGGTAGCATGTGATGGCTTCCCTTCATATGGAAATTGTTCATATTTTTCATAGTGGATACTTTGATTGCAGAGGTGTTTTGTGAACAGCTGTTGATTCATACTGCTGTGTAATGGGTTGAACATAGCTGACAACGAAGCATAATGGATACTTCACTTTTCAGATGATTATTGATATAGCTGGGGTACGTGGTACCAACTCTTTCTTTTGATGCAGTATGCATGGATTACGGAGGTACGTTTGAACAGTTCTTGATTCATAATGTTGTGTAACAGGTTGAACATAGCTGACAACGAAGCATAATGGATACTTCATTTTTCAGATGATTATTGATATAGCTGGGGCATGCGGCACCATTTTTTTCGTTTGGTATGGTATATATGTGGGTTCACCAGTCATAATAATTATTTACAAAAAAGTTGACAAACAGTTACCCAAATAATTTGGAGCTAGAGTAGGCACCATAGCACATCGATAAAAAGTACTGAAACAAGCTGGAGTAGTACATGCATGATATAGTAAAACAATAAGAAGTGTTATATCCCTACTGTGAATTTCCATTATGGTATCTTGAGCACAGTAGGGATATAACACTACTTATTGTTTACTGTGATTTAATATCATGCACTACTCCAGCTTGTTTCAGTACTTTTATCAGTGCTATGGTCCCTACTCTAGTTGAACTTGTTAAGTAGTTATTAATATTGCAATGATTGTGCGTTATAGTAGCAAACTTTTGATGCTTATATTTACTCCAACCACTTCAGTCATCAGACTATCTCCATACTATTTCTAGTGCCTTTTGGGGTTCAGATGAGTTGTACCCTCTTCAACTTGTCTCGCCTTTTATTTTCAATCAGGCTGGTCTTTGTCCTTCTTCATGCAATGAAACCATATACCGAGGCATAATTTTCCCTATCAACACTTTCCTTGAGGAGTATATTTAGATGCTGCAAGCTATTTAAATTCTTATGCTTAGTAGATGCCTGTAACTTTACGATAGGTAAGACCACACCTCTTACCACATTAATAGGCATGTTCTATGAACATTTGGTTGATTAATAATGATCAAGCACCAAGACCACACTTCTCAACAATCCATTTACTTGATCATGACGACATCCCCCTTCCCCCATCTAGCTGTATTCATAAGGTATAGCATAGTGAAAATATGACATTAGTGCCACACCCCTGGTAGGTGAAAGGCTGACTCAAGATAATACAGCAGTCACAGTCACATGTGTATAGCTGTATGCTATAACAAAAAATCATGCAAACTAGTAACTTAAAAAATATTAATTTAAAAATGAAGTAGGGATCCAAGAGATAAAAAGTAGTGGAACAAGAGCGATGAACAGTGATATTGCAGAGTAGCTTGGTGGAAAAATTCCTACTTTGGCATTGACAAAATCATTGTTATATCATTGCAATGTAGGTATTTCCTGCCGTGCTATGCTGATCATTCATCTCTTGTTTCACTACTTTTTATCGCTTGGATCCCTACTTCATTTTTAAATTAATAATTTTTAATATACTAGTATATACAACACTGTCATTTGATAACTTGTTCATATATGTTAAGTACTTGAAGATCTGAAACAATAATTTTTTATGTCAATAACATTCTTGTATAAATTTGTCTGAAGAATCAAGGAAGGTTGTATATACCTAAAACATAGTATTTAAGATTATAGTAACACACAAGTAATCTTGTATTGTTGATTTCATTCCTGACTACACAGATAAACACTATAGCTGCAATCAGACATTCAGCTGTGGAAGGCCATACTGTGGTTTTAATGCAAACAGATGATATCCATGAAAGTTTCTATGACTTATTCAATCAGAATTTTCGTAGAATTGATGATCCTAATTCGAATAATGATCCACGCTACTATGCTAATGTTGCTATTGGGGCTCATGTAAAGCCATCACGGGTCAACATAGATTTTCAGTGCATAGTGGTCATAAAACAGTCTGAAATTGACAATACACCTGCTCCATTTCTTGACAGATTTGAGAAGTATTTTGTTTCACATGAAATTCTACTAAATACAGTAGTGAGCAGTCTTCCTCAATACCTACGTGCTGTAATTGAAGATGTACACACAAAGGTTTGTAATATTTAGTATCAAAACGTACATTATTTATTGTGTGTTGTTACTTACAGGTGGACAGCTTCTTTACTGTACAGAAGAAAACAAGTTTTTATGGTGCCAATACAGAAACTGTTAATTCACTTCTGCTTAGTATACTTCCTAATCCAGACCACGCATATAAAAAGAACCTTAGTCCATTTGCAGTTGAAGCCGACGATGATCATACTAGTACTTTGTTAGAGAATGCTGTTATCTATGAAAACTTAACAAAGAAGGCGGAGTTACTATGTATTCTTCTTCATACTTTACATACTGTATGTGGCTTTTACTTAACAGAAGTAAGTAGCATGCAAGTATTGTATATTACGTAATTGTATTTGCCACAAATATAAAATGGGCACATTTTTGTCAGTTCAGTTTGAACCTGTGTAATGATGGTAACTTTCTAATGTCCCTTTAAAGTCAAAAATTATATTAAAAGTTCCTTAGTTAAATTCTTGGCAACTACTGATTGAATCACTGAATTGCATCTTGCTACACAGAACTACTTAACAATCATATGTATATCAAGAACCCTCACATTTACACATTTTAATATTCCATTTTATTACTTTTCTGTTATCTATGTAAGTGGCCAAAGGAATGGTCGACCAAAGTTTCAGTTCTAGGAGCTGAGAGATTTAGAAGCTATAGCACTACAAAGTGGTATCAACAAACTGTACAGTGACAACATGGAAAGTAAACTACAGTCACTTAACAAGCAATTATAACTTATGAATGCAGTCTTGAGTAGAGATGTAACTTACAATTTTACATCACCATGTTCTCCATGAATAGACACATCCATTGATAGTCATGTCTTATGGACCTTTCTAAGACTAGAGAAAAGGAAAACACTGTGACAAAAGACAAGAGTAAACCACATGTCCAATGCGATATAATCCAATGCTCATATCTTCTGTCTTGTTGAAAACACTCCAAGATTTTTCAAAACTCCACTTACTTATACTATAAACCACCTTAGAAAGCTAACTTGCTCATGAAACAATACTCATTATTGATCCCTGAACTCTCAGACAAATGGTGATAATGCAGTAAAATGGTCTAGGTGAAATTTAAGATTAAGGAAGAAAATCCATCCCTCCTGGAGGAGACTGAGTGTGGCCCCGACTAGACATTGGGTTACCTGCAGTTCGATTCCTGGGGTTGGAGGGATTTTTTTCCTTACTTTGGCCCCTTTTCTGTTACACCTTTTCAGCTATAAGTCACTAAGTCTAAGTCCTTGAAATTAGGTTAGGTAATCCTAAGGCTGCAGCACATGTTGCTGCAGACCTTCAGTGCTGGTCACTGTAAAGCATTAATACAATAATACAATAAATTGTAAACATTTAAAAATTGCTTACAACCAAAAAAGTGGTACAAAAAACCCTCAGAAACGAAAGAAAAAATGTTGATTAACCTAACTCTTCGTAAAGGCTGCTGAGCTAAGAACTTAATCGTCTAACAACTAAGTAACTTGGACAATAAGGTGTTTTTCATGTTACTTATGCTACTTTAAGTGAAATGTAGGCTTACAATTGAGCAATACTGATACTCATTATATTATATCAGTATCGGTACAGTCCTGTTTAAAATTACAAGTTTTTTGTGAGTTGTAAGTAGTATCTCGCCCATGCATTCTGTTTACTGCATTCTACTGTACAATTAGGTTGCATGAAAATGTGGTATCCATACTGTGTTCAAGATACCATAGGAACTTAATGCACAGTAGGGATATAACACTTCTTATTGTTTTACTGTGATTTAATATCATGGACTACTCCAACTTGTTTCAGTACTTTTTATCGATGTGCTATGGTCCCTACTCTAGTTGAAAATTCCAAAATTTTTTCATGCACTTGTTTGTACAAGTACCTTTTTTTGTAAATAAATTTGTTATGACTGGTGAACCCACATATACCACATCTGAAATGGTGCCGTGCGCCCCAGCTATATCAATTATCATCTGAAAAGTGAAGTATCCATTACGCTTGGTTGTCAGCTATGTTCAATCTGTTACACAGTGATACAAATCAAGAACTTTTCCGGAAGCACCTCTACAATCTACGCATATCAAAAGTCAAAAGAAATGGTGCCGCACCCCAATTTTATTAATTATTGTCTGAAAAGTGAAGTATTCATTACGCTTCGCTGTTGGCTATGTTCAACCCGTTACACAGCAATACGAATCAAGAACTGTTTGAAAAGCACCTTTGTAATCAAAATAGCCACTGTGAAAAATACGGACAATTTCCATTTCAAAGGGAAGTCATTACATGCTCACGCCAAATTGACACCTTTCCCTTTCAGCAAAGATGAATGGGACACAAAGGAGGATTTTTTTAATAATTCCGTAGCAACGTGTTGAAAGTGTTTTGGGTTGATCTGAATGCTTGTTTGGGCTTAGTTTTACCTCACCAATACTGCCTCATAGTTGTCAGGGAAAATTGAAGCTGGTTTTTGGGTGATTCTATTTCATGAGCCAAGCCTACTCCTTTGTGGTCCCCTACTATACAGTTACTATCGTACTGTATGATACTAACCACAACAAAGTTACATAACAAAGTCTAAAAAGCAACTTAAACAAACAACAGAATCCCAGGGACACCTTACACTTCATAGAACTATACACTATTTTACAGCTGGTTTCTTTGTGATTTATCCTGTTTTGGTGTTGAACTTGTGTATATGTACTTGAGTACACCATTCCTCATCGGCAATAAAATAGTCGAGGGTCATCTCCACCTATCTTCATCAATGTATAATAGTGTCTCATTTGTAATACAATAGTTTTCAATTCAAAGAACAATTTAACTTGCCTATAGTAACCACAAACACTTACCTGTGATTGCATAATAGTTGCCATTAACATGTTAGTTGCTGGGGGCCACCCCTGGGAATAGTGGCGTTATAGAGGATTAAATCACACATATGTGCTCATATATATAATACATTTATTAACCTAGCTATCCACCCTTCCACCGCACCAAGCTCTACATTGCCTACTCTTTTTCCTAATGCTAATCACACAACATTTTCCCACAAAGCCAGTAGTGTACGTGACAATACACAAGTTCAACACTCATGCAACAAGAATACAATGATACCATAATAACAAGTAAGATTATATCTACATGGGATCATGCATGACATGACAATATATAGATCATATGATATGTGATATAGAGAGGATGAGTTTGGATGAATAACGGGCAACTGAGGAAATCATAGGGCGGGCAGTAAGTTCTTCCTTAAATAGGGTAAAATAGGGTAGATGAATGAACATAGCATTTGCAAGTGATGATAGCAAACCGCTAAGACATGTCAAATTGCAGCAATTGATCACTAGCAACCAAAATGACAGACCAAGCTATGTCATGAACATTAACATTGGCATCAATTGATAATGCAGTACAGCTACATAACTAGCATCTAATTCACCCAAATTCCTCCAAATTTCCCCAGTTGCCCGAGCTTGCTGTACCCCACATAGAAAAATTATAATACTACTTATACAGTAATATTATTGTAGTTATAATAATCACACATCGCACAAGTATGCATGAAGTATATGACACATCCCGATGGTATATAGAAAATTACGACAATACCAAATGAGAATACAAGTGAGCCTGTATGTGTACCAATAGCGGTAAGCATCTTACTGAGCAACGTTTTTGCAGGACCAGCAGGGACTAATGCATGAGAACCTGTGAGTACCAAGGAGTGTGCAGGTATGGCATAAGTATAAAGGAGTGTGTACGTGTGACATGAATGCAATGTACACAGTAGGCCTGTCAATTGATTGTATGCAAGTGCCAACTACCTGTATGCAGCAACAAATGTATGCACATATTAGTGAGCATTAAGTGACTTCGCAAATGCTGATATGCATTTTTGCAAGCATGTAAGCAGAACATAAATGTAAAAGCCCATAAGCAGCAGCAACAGTTGTATTCCAAGTCTGAATACAGCCAAGTACTATACATACAGACATTGGTAAGCACGAGTAAACTTGCAATTAGAGCTAAAGAGGTTACTTATGTAGTATAAAGCCTGCAATGATTTTAGACATGTAGCAGTTTATATTGTATGCAGATGCTTTCAAGTTTAAAGTACAAGAGTACTCTTGTGCACGCAGACACTATGTACTAACGACGGAAAGTGCAACTGAGGATTGGAGGTATGTACCCCCAAAAACAAGCTGGTAAATGTTGATATGCGCACCCAGCCTCCTACCTGCATGCAGCCACCAATGAACATGCATACGTCCGAGTATGGAGCATACCTGCGAAAGCAACAGCCATTGAGCTATATAGGTATGCAACAGTTGGTGTATACTGGAGGTATTACAAGTTACATTAGCAACCGAATGAAATGTTTAATTGCATAAGAAGGTAGATAGGTTGCAGAGGTATGGAAAAGCTTGTAAAGGGGCCCTAGACAATGACACCTATCCTACTGTTAAACCAGGGAAAGGAAACCCTATAGTAAGGTGTTATTATATACATGGAGAAGGGATGTGCAACCTTGGTGTAAATATGCGCACCTCCTAACTGCCTGTAGCCACCAATGGACCTGCATATGCATGGACATGGAGCAAGCCTGCAGAGAGTAACACAACTGAAGTGCAGTGGTCACATATGCATGTTCAACGACAGAAAGTTACTGCAATGTAACTAACCATTGGCAATTTCACGTACGCAAAGGTGGAAATGGAATACCCCAAGCACGTCTAAGAGCTGCCATGCTTAAGGAGATAATAGTATTACTAAAGAAAGAAAAACACTTTTGACTGTAGAGATGTATACAAATACCCACTAGGTACATAATTAATAGCATAGAGTGGGGGAAGAGGAGGGGGTTGGTGTAGAAGGGGTTGGAGAGTGGTTACACATTAGTGGTAGGTCAATCATGGAAGTATAATGATGTCAGTAGCAGTGGCAGTAATGATAATGCATGAGCTAGTAAGATTAGAGTGGGATTAGACAGCTGAGGTGGTCACTAAATAGTGTAGCAGTCGCATAAGCATGGTATTACATGAAAGCAACAGTTAGGACATGCCTGTCTGCAGAAGCAGTGATAACTCGCAAGGCTATAGTGAAGAGCATGCATGCTTTGGCAGTAATACTAGCAATGAAACAGTAGAAGTAAATTACTTGCGGCAGAGTTGTAGTTTAATAGTAATGACAACAGTAATAGCAGACATGCAGGAGCCATAAAATTCATGCAGCAGCGCTTTGGTATATCATGAGGTTACATATCATGCAGCAGCGCTTTGGTATATCATGAGGTTACATATCATGCAGCAGCAAGAGCATCGCACAGTACTCCACTAGACTCTGCACTCTCAGCAGATCATGCAATAGTGGCACCCTTAAGCTCAAAGCAGTGATTACATTTACGTGGCCGCGCTAATGTTTCACTAAGTGGCGATAATTTATTTTTTATATTTTATTTTTTATTTATTTATTTTTGTGCTGGGGCCATGATATACATGCAGCGATAGTAACGTTCATGCAGCAGCCACAAATGGAATTGGGCAACTGAGGGGATCAGGTTGGGATCACTAGATGCCGTAGTAGCCATACTTGGGCAGTATTGCATATCGACCAATTGATGTCTGGAATATATACGCTTTAACAGAAGCAGTAATAATCAGGGCAATAGCAGTAGCAACAATAATATTCATGCAGCAGCAGCAGTAATAGCATTCTTGCAGCAGCGATAACATTCACGCAGCAGCACTCTCAGTGCAGTAGCAGCATCAATAGCAATATTCATGCAGCAGCACCCTCAGTGCAATAGCAGCAGCAATAGCAATACCCATGCAGCACATGCAGCACCCTCAGTGCAATAGCACCAGCAGCAATACTCATGCAGCACATGTAGCACCCTCAGTGCAATAGCAGCAGCAGCAATACTCATGCAGCACATGCAGCACCCTCAGTGCAACAGCAGCAGCAATACTTATGCAGCACCCTCAGTGCAATAGCAGCAGCAGCAATACTGCACTTACTTGATTAAACACCGCCCTTTAATAGTCGCAGCATTTGAGTGGTCCCACAATCGATTATGAAAATAATGGCTTAAACATCGTTCACGAGAAGTGAGTGGTAGTCGAGTTTGAATGGCCGCCACATTGATTTTTTGGAACTAAGGTAATAAACGCCATTGCATTTAATCAAGTAAATACAGTATTCATGCAGGAGCATCCTCAGTGCATTGGCAGCAGCAATAGCAATATTCATGCAGCAGTACCCTCAGTACAATAGTAGCAGCAATAGTAATATCCATGCAGCAGCACCCTCAGTGCAATCGTAGCAGCAATAACATTCATGCAGCAGTACTCTCTTAAGTGAATCATGCAACATACTTTGCATAGCGTAAAAGCACAATAGCCTCATATACTTGCAACAGCTCGCGAGCGACCAGCCATCAAACATACAAAGTTGTAAGCCTTATGTATAGCATGCTACCGGAGAAAGCTTGTCCAGTAAATACTTGCCCATTGGTTGTGGTCCCATCCTCATCCCTCAGCTGCCACCAAACTATATGGAGGAGTGTACAAACACAGTGTAATTAGAATGCGTAGGTTTTTTTTGTTTTTTTTGGTTTTTTTTTGCCGGTACTACATTTATACGGCAGTATTCTCAGCCAATTATGCGACAGCAGCATATCATGCAGCAGTACTCTCATTATGTAACAGCAGCATATCATGCAGCGGTACTCTCATTATGCAACAGCAGTATATCATGCAGCGACACTCTCATTATGTAACAACAGCATATCATGCAGCAGTACTCTCAGGTAAACATGTAACAGCAGCATATCATACAGTGCAGCACTCTCAATCATGCAATGGTAGCATATCATGCAGCAGCATTCTCAGTGCGATAGCATTAAGCCATTACGAGTTTCTGATTTTCCTTTTGCCAGCGATATATGCTTGATAACGCCATCTGTGACCCTTAGCCGTAACCTAGCCAGTGCCTATATGTATCCAGCATAAGTAGTGCCTAGTGTCAGTGACCTAATCGAAGCTGAATAGTAGGAGCACTAACAGCTGGCAAATCATTGACGCAACACATTATTATTAAAGCACAATAACATTCATGCGGCATCATCATGCAGCAGTGCCTTATGCGATAGCAGCATGCAGCACTAGCACTTAACTAAGGCATGAGCAACAGTAGTGGCATACATAGCATATAAAATAAACACAGCAAGACCTCATGCAAATCAAGGCACACGTTAGCTGTGCATATATAAACATGCTAATGGTGAAAGCTTATTACACCCTGATAACAGCCAAACAACTCAAACAAACAAGCGTAACAGCTGACAACACTTGAACAGAGGTCTATGACAAACTTGAACAGACAAGCCCGGAAGCTAACGACACAATGTTAAATGACAAGCTTGAACGCTAACAAGACTAAGCCAGAACAGCAATTCATCGCAGCGTCACTTTAATTATGCTAAACTTCTTATAGAACATGCGTGAGAACTCGGCTAGTATCCTTCGATAGCCGTTCGTCTTATTGCAATGGTGCGATCAGTTCCGTTCAATTTAGTGTGCCGCATGCAACACGTGTCACACAAGGAACGAGCTCACCGGTTATAATGAACTTCCAGCGATGACGACCTTATTTCTTGTTTACCATCTCGATCGATTTCATAGGCTGGAAGGACTGCTACGAAGAACATCTGGCCATGGTAACTCGGCTCATACACAACTCGTGCAAGTGGCACATTTTTTGTTCACCAACCACTGTCCCCGGTACACAACGTGACACTAGTGGTCTTGTTTCACCTACTAGAACTTTTCTTTAACTAGGCCATTCACCTTTCAAGAACGTGGCATGTCACGTGACCGTAAACCTGTTAAACCAGTTTGTTGATTACACAATACTTGAAACCATCTCAACATTACTTCACATGCTTAGATCATAGCGCACCCTTATGCTATAGTGTGCACTTAGGTCACAGAAATTATGTGCAAGTTCTTATAGTGCTATATCACAATATCTGCAGCATGCATGTTAACTTCAATTTATTGTGATACAATAAATTACATCTAGCCCAGGAAGGATACGGTTATTCCAAAAATGGGACCCCTATGTGTGTATCCATCATGTCATGATATGAATTGCACAAAACAGTTTGTGGCAAAGCTAGATTCAATTCCTCATGTGATGTATAATGCAATGCCACCATAAGTAATGGTTAACAGATTCTACAGCACACTTACATCATCAGTATATTCCATATCTCTTTGTGTGTCTGTGTATATCTGTGTAATGTGTATATAATTTATAATTGTACAGAGTACCAAGGAGGATTATGAGCATGATGCTAATAATATTATTGATCTTTTAAAAGCTACCAATTCAGATCTCAGTGTTGTAATTGATAGTCTTGAAAATTGTGACAAAGTCACCTTGCTACACTGGGTACTGGAGGCACTTAACATTTTACATACTTCAAATCAAGATAGCTATCATGACCAAAGTAGTGATGATTCAGTGATAAGTGATGGAGCTACACTAGTCATTTCTTTGCTAGCTCAATGGTTGGTAAGATATCTGTGTAAAAGACTGATGCAACTGATGATTACTGAAGTTGTTGTATTAAACAGAAAGTATGTATTGTGATACTGTTTTGCATACTTTAGTTTGTTTGTTTTTTACAGGAACATTCCAACAGTATATTTAGAAAGTTACTTAAATTTTCAAGTGCACTTCAGTTTAAAGGACTTAATTACAAAGAAAGTTACTTTAATGGACGATAATAAAAAGTAAGCGCCTTTTATTTTGTATGTATTAAGTTTTTTCTCCTTACTCTTTTACTAAACTACCATAAAAGTTGTACGTACATATAATCTGATCATCAAAAATTTGGTATTTATAAAGTGGAAAGTCTAAGTATCAACTGTGTTGTAAATTTGAGTGTGTTGTGGATTGGTGTGTGGATAGATTAAGCATTGCGGAAGTCCTATAGTGATTTAATAGAAAATTTAAACCAGTATGCTTTGTTTAATGCCAAAGTATGGAAATTTCCCACAGAGCTATTATTATCCATGCAAAAACAGCCAAGCTGTATAAAAAGGGTGTAGCTTTCAAAAAGCTTGGGAGTAAAAAGTTGTGAAATGAAAGGTGGCAGCCATGAAATGGCTACAATGATGTCAATGATAATAATTTTTAATAATGGATTTGTGCATTATTAAAATTTATTATCACCAACACCATTGCAGCCATTTTATAGCTGCCACCTTTGATTTATAATATATATTTTTTTGCCCTAGCTTTTTTAAGGCTGTACCCTTTTTATCTCCCTCACCACCAAATTTGTAGAGGCTCCAATCTACTGCTTCTAAACTACTGTAATTTACACACCATACCATATAATCCTATAAAACTATATATCAAATTACTCGCTATAGAACAAGGAATTCGATTATCGAGTTGCTGTTTACACAAAAGCAACCACTAATCCATTGTATGCAAAAATCAATCTAAGTAAAACCAAGCGTGAAATTTTGCACCTTTACTGGCTAGCATTGTTTATAATAATGCAATAAACATCACTAACTTGTTTACAGTTGATGTCTAAGTCTAAATCACTGAACACTGGTGATGATCTTTATGTGTCTATAGCTTGCTTGATTTTCAAAATTAGAACAGTTTTTAATGTTAAATGGAAAGCATGGCACTATTCTCTCCTTTCTTCAAACATACTGGGAATATGTTAAAGTAGCTTTGCTTAAAGTTTCTTTTCAATTTATCACCTTAGTTGAGGCATAATTGTCTGGGATGAAACCATGCGCTACATACTAAGGAGTATATACTCACTCAGGCAGTAGAAGGGTTGGATTGTATGGTTCACTTATATCTATACACTGCAAAAGCATATTTAAAATTCTATAATTTGTAGTTAATAATAGTTATTAAATCTTGTTGAAGATTACCTTTTTATAAATGCATGCCGTCCCATTATTAAACAAGAAAGCTCACTCACTACTTGACATGCAAATTAACTACAAAAAGTAAGAATTTAATTTACATATTGTATAATGAGCTTAAAATTTTGAAATCTTTGATAGCCTTGTAGTAGCACCTTCGCTTTGCTCAGGGTCACGACATAGGGCCTTCGGGTTGTTAAATTATGTATACCCCGAAGTCTAACTATTACGTAAAAATTGTACACATAATAACCATTACATTGCATTGCTGTTTGTTCTTTAAACAACACTTTAATTTTGTCATTTAGTAATAAAATTATTTTCTGTAGTGGAAAGGTTGCAACTAAATGGATATGTTATACTCGATCTGCTTCAATAATCCATCAGTTACCTGCACGGTATCCTTCATCTATACCATCACTGTCAGATAACAACAATAAAGACTCACTGTTGATTAAAAGTGTTATATACGGAAAAGTACAATTTGTTGTATTTTTATATGTGAAGTTTAAATGATGTTATTTTAGGTGGAAGATGTAATGTTATGCAATTTTTCAAGTATTTCATCGCACACAACTTTTAAAGTGTTGTTGAATTCTTTTAAGGGTTCAGATAAACAAGTGTTTATATTGGTAAGTTATGTGTATACAGTATACTCCCTACAAAAACAGCTTGGCTGTAAAACATGCCTCATCTTTGAAAGTAAAAGCAACTGGCAAATTAAGAAGGGCTGATATCTGGAGCAGTCAGGAATGAAAGTACATGATAGGGTAATTCACAGGTACTGGTATCATACAGTAGACTACAGCAAGGACTATAAAGCTTTGGTCTTTTCAAATATCCATGAATATACAACAAATTCACAGCATTGGATCAAGCCCAATAGTGCATTCAAAGTGACACGAATGGCTTTCAAGTAGTTTCTATGAAATATTAGTTTGCACTGGGTATTAATTATTTCTTTACTGTTTGACATCAAATACATGACTTTGATATCACAATACTATGTGAATAAAGTAGGAGCACAAGTATAGCTGCAGATGACCTCCCTATTCAGTTTAATGTCTTTTACTCAAAAATTTGTAACTTTTCGATGTATTTGTCTGTATTATTACAAAGTATTACTCCCACTTTCTTCAGCTAGCTTTTTCATTGTTTTATATTCAACTCATTTATCAGAATTACTCCAATGATATTTTATAGTAAAAAAGGAAGATGTTTTACATTTAAACCAATTGAATATATAGTACATTCAGAATTTACCCTGTTTTATATACTTAACTACTGTTTTTTGTATTTCAGATCTTAAACATGCAAGATACAAGTAAAAATGTTGTTAATCACATAAGAATTATGATTGAAGAAATAGAGGCTGAAAACAGCAATGTAATAATTATGTATATGTACTTTAATTAAGTGTCTGTTTTGTGTTGTATTTTTGTGTTGTTTCATTATTGATTGTAACCAATTGAGTGCTCACCATTAGCACAACAGTAAGATTGTTTATATATTACAACTAAGTGCCTAACTTCAACTGATTTAATAAAAATTTACTTGTGAACTAATTATCAATTAACAGTTATTTCCAACTCACTGTGTATATTTGGTAATTGTACTTGTTATGTCTGTTGTTGGTTGGTTACTACATGTACGAATACCTAATGTGCAAACATTGTGTTATTCTTGCTATAAAGTCTTAAATGTGTAACTTTATTGTACCTTAAATGAATGGGATACATGATTTTTATGGAAATATTATTAGGAAACCGAACATGTGCCTAGTATGTACACAAAATGAATTTTGGAACTGTAGATGTGATCCATTTTTAATTCCTGTAGCTGTATTAGGGTTTCAGATGCACAGATCAGGAGTTACTTAATATTTTGGTTTCTTTAAACTTAGGAAATTGTGTGTATGAGTATATGTGTACATATTTGTTCAGACCCACATAAATAATCATTCTAAGCTACAATGATTTCATGCCATAAATGAATACCGTCTACCTAAGCAAGAGTTTGCAAATAGTGACTATTTTTATTATGAACTCTTGACTTAAGTAATCTTTGTTTTTGTTATGCTTTCTTAAAGAATGTGTGGGATAATATTGAGTTACAGTGGAACCTCTCTTACAGTTTGGGACGCAAAATTTTAGGCCTGTATTTGCTATAATATGAGGGTTTCCTTTCAGAGATAAAGATACATATACTGTATTTGGAACCAGACCAAAATCTTTGTCCTTGTTATGAAAGTTTTTAAACCAGGTGTGTTCCTACAGCTGGTGTGCAGCTGGCTGTGAGTGTGCACCTGGTTTCCTGAAATAATTTTTATAAAAGTCTGTCTATCTATGTACCTATCTTTAGTTGTGCACTCCCACATATGCAAACCATTAATTGGTAAAAGCACCCAGTATGTGAGGAATAAAAGTCAAATGAAGCCTGTATTACACTTCTGCACAGGTAAGATTTGTTGCTGCCACTTTAAAATACAGGTGTAACAGCTCCATATTGGTTTTGTGAATAACCTTTCCATTTGGTTTTACAGGTATTTGACAACTGAAAACGTTGTAGCAGGCCTCATAGGCTATCAGGAATAATGTATCCCTTCGAATTGAAAGAAGGCATGCCCCGTACTTACATAAACAATAATTATAAGTAGCCTTTGAGGCTTTCTTCATGGAATTTGTGGGAAAATGCACAATAGACAAACTATAAAACAGTTGAGAAGGTACTTCTGTGTGTATTATGTTGTTTAGAGCAGTTTGTTCCAATAGCACTTCCTTAGCAGTGCACAGCAACAAATTTTGAAATATTCATGAATTATGAGATTAAATGATAATTCAAAAATCTATTAGCTAAAATAATTAATAGTATAGTTTATTCGTTGTAATTATTACCAGCTAGCTATATGGCACCTGGTTTGTAGAGGTAGCACAGCATCAACTTGTTTCTAATGTGTCCTTAAGCTTGTTAGTAGAAGTTCCATTGTATTTAGGTGCTGTATGAATGTTACAGAATATCATTGTCTTCTAGCACTTGAATTGTGAGCAGGTGTGTCCTGGGTAGGCATAACAGCTTTTCCATTGTGTGTGTCTTAGTTGGCATGTGTTCTAAGCGTGTGTGTGTGTGTGTGTGTGTGTGTGTGTGTGTGTGTGTGTGTGTGTGTGTGTGTGTGTGTGTGTGTGTGTGTGTGTGTGTGTGTGTGTGTGTGTGTGTGTGTGTGTGTGTAAAACTGAAAGGACTCTGTAAGCAATAAGATTTGTGAATATTTATGTCTAGCACTACCAAACCTATAGATTAAAAAAATCTATAGTGTGACCTAGGTGTTACTAAGATTCATTCTTCATACATTTACATGTATGTAAGGTGTACTATGTTACATCCTCTTGTGTATAAAGTACTGTGTATATTAATACTACATCCCAAGTTGCTTAGCATTTGTTTGTTATGCATGTAGTGATATAGACGTCCACGCTTTTATTCACACTGTGGTTATAACCTGACATGCATCATACTCATTGTTTGAGTCTTTGATAAATTAAAATTATTACATAAGTGTGAGTCATTACATAAGTGTGAGTCACTTAGTGTGATGTGCTAGCTAGTTAAGTATGTATATTAATTTTCTTTGTTATTAATACAGAAACTGTTTATTCTTCTGCTACATTTTCCACCAATAAAACTCTACAATTCCAATCCTTGCTACCCATCATTATTTTCACGTGGCTGGGATTTTTTCTACCTGGATACAATAGAACAAGCCAAGAATTCATTTCTTGTGGATATAAAGTATGTATGTACATGTGCATGTTTGCTGTTGCATGCAAAGTTAACAAAGACACTCCTCAGCTGAGTTTTGATATAACTAACAACTCTATCAAAATTTCGATTAAAGTAAAGCACACCCTATAGTTAGCCAGTTGTGTCGGATATGACCAAAATTGTATATTTTATTTAAGTTTGTATTAGTTACTTGACACAGCAACATTAATACAGTGTAGTAGCACCTACTTTATATACCATGCAAAAACAGCCAAGTTGTATAAAAGGGTGTGGCCTTCATAATGAATTTATTATCATCAACATCATTGCTGCCATTTCATTATTGCCACCTTAGATTTCACAACTTTTTTACCCAGGCCTTTTGAGGTCACACCCTTTTTATACAGTTTGGCTGTTTTTGCATGGATTTCACTTCTTTTTGTATTTTAAATGTATACACCAAAGCCAACCTAAACTTAATTTGAGGTTTGCTTTTTTTACACAAATCATTGTTCTCATCTACAGATGCAATGACAATGATATAAGACAAACTAGTGCCCAACCAATACAGAAAATTATCTACTGATCCAATACCAAAGCCAAAGGATCTATGTTAATACTGATAACTGCTCTATAATTTTGTGCTTGTTTACGTATATATAGTAGAGCGGCTAAACAAAAAAAAATTAAATCTTTCACTTTTTCATAAAAGCACTAAACTTGGTAAAACATTTGCTCAATTCATACTATTCGTATTAGATACAGTGCCACCAATCATATAATGCTCATAGAACCTGACAAGTAAAATCAATAGAATTGTATTTGGAAGCCATAAAGTACTCAATAGTAAATATACTGAAACTTTGCATCTGCATAGACAAGCAAGGGATTGTCATATCCAAAGCTGATTAAGGGAAGTGTCCATTCAGGTCATTAGCTTGCCATGTTAAGAAGCATGGAGGGTCATGATATATGAAGCCATTAATATGCAACATACTATTTCTATTGGGTCATACCTGTACTTTTAACACTGAAATATTGGCTCCATTAGAAGTGTTTAAAAGCAGTTTATTTTACCACATTTTGACTGATTGAACCTGTAAAATTGAAACACATTCATGCCATTTAAACAAAATTGAAGATTTTGAATGCACTTGTATTGTTTCTTGACCAGCTAGAATGGGCTTACAAGTATAAGAAAAAATTAGGCATAGTAGGACTTATTATTGTTTTACAGTATTTTGACATTACGTACTACTCCAATCCAGCTTGTTTCAGTACTTTTTATTGCAGCACTATACACTGTCCCTACTCTAATTTCAAATTCCTAATTTTTTCTTATATGTGAAGTTTTTTTGCAAGTTCATGACCACAAAATAGCCTACTTTTCATAAAACCAGTCACAATACTTTAAGAGTTAATCACAGCACTATTATACTAGATTATGACTCATACAATAACAACTGATCAGTGGGCATGGCTCTACATAAGCCTGCAGACAATAATGGACATGGATTCATGCATACCTACAGACTGATGAATGGAGTGGCTACCATATGTCTACAGACAGTAATTTATGTAAGTGGGCGTGGCTCATGGAAGAAGCAGGGATATGCTATGACGTGTAGTAACACGTCCACATTTAATTTAGCACATGTCTACAGACAGTGATTTACGTAAGTAGACAAAAGAAGCGGAGCTACGCTATGACGTGTAGTAACACGTCCACATTTAGTTTAGCAAGTGGGGTCAGACCTGAATAATTTGTAAAGCGGGTCCTGAATGACCCGACTCGGTTTAACATTGTTACTAAATAAACTATATTTATTGACTTACACATTGCTATATAGTTCACCGCGAGTTGCTCACTGATCAAGACACACGGTAGTGTGTCGTGCGGCCCAAGAAGCCGGCGCGTAACACCCGTGAGTATATTGACAGGAAGAAAGAAAACGCAATTTTCTCACCTCCGTAGCTCTGTGCTTCCTTGATGAAACAAGACGATTTTTGCTGTGGACATGCCCTCCAACTGCAGCACTCCACATTCCAAATTTGAGCGAAATCGCTTTGCGCGTTCCAGAGATATGCGACTTCAAAAATTGGCTCAGTTTCTTCATTTTTTTTTTCTTCTTATTTTTCTTTTTCTTGTCGCACACTTACAAAAACTGCTATAAAACTCGAACACCATATCCGATTGCCTTGAAATTTGGCACACAGAAGGGGGATATAAAGGCGCATCTCGGTACCAACTTTGGCTGGAATACGATAAACAGGCAAAGAGTTATGAGCGATTATTCACGAAAAATAACACCAATATGTTGTCACGCCTACAGGGTAAACCGCGTATGGTGAAAATCGGTGGGTGAATAGGTTAACTATTGAACCTCAAACCTTTTGTGGTTTGAAAGAAATCGAGCTAAAAAACAGGAAGATACAACGAAAAAACCAACAGTGTGTAACAATTACGCAATCAAGATTAGCACATACCATTAGGGAGAGGAAGTTTCCATAACACGGAGTTAGGATATTAATGTATACTACTGTACTCTAAATGATGCACATTTTCAGTAGCATTACACAGTCAGGCAGTTAACTCATTGGAGTGATCTGAGTGATTGGAGTGATCTGAGTGATTGGAGTGATCTGAGTGATTGGAGTGATCTGAGTGATTGGAGTGATCTGAGTGGAGTGATTGGAGTGATCTGCGTGATTGGAGTGATCTGTGATTGGAGTGATCTGAGTGATTGGAGTGATCGGAGTGATCTGAGTGATCGGAGTGATCTGAGTGATCACTCCAATCACTCAGATTACTCAGATCACTCCAATCACTCAGATCACTCCAATCACTCAGATCACTCCAATCACTCAGATCACTCCAATCACTCAGATCACTCCAATCACTCAGATCACTCCAATCACTCAGATCACTCCAATCACTCAGATCACTCCAATCACTCAGATCACTCCAATCACTCAGATCACTCCAATCACTCAGATCACTCCAATCACTCGGATCATTCCAATGAGTTAACTGCCTGACTGTGTAATGCTACTGAAAATGTGCATCATTTAGAGTACAGTAGTATACATTAATATTAGCCTAACTCCGTGTTATGGAAACTTCCTCTCCCTAATGGTATGTATTAGATGTAGATTAGCTAACAAAAAAACGACTGCTTGCCACGCCTACCAGATAAACCGCTTGGGGTAATGCTTTAAAAATCGTTGTACAGATGGAGTAATCATCTTAGAAAGGCTCATCAATGGTGTAGAAGAATCAGACTTAAAGCCACGGAGTTATAACACGAAATCCAACTTGGTGCAGCAAGTGCGAGATCGAGATACTCTAATAGAGCAGTCATCCTAATAGAGCAGTCACCCTGAAGAGAATTCAAGAGATCAGCTAGAAACAAGAAACCTGTATAGAGATCAGCTACACACAAGTCACCCTGTAGAGAGATCAGCTAGAAGAAGTTACCTTGTAGGGAGTTCATGCAACTATGGAAAGAGATAGTTCAGCTAGAAAAAATCACCTTGTAGAGTTCAGCTACAAAGAAACCACCATGTAGAGAGTTCAGCTACAAACAAATCACCCTGTGGAGAGATCAATAGAAGAAGTTACCTTGCAGAGAGTTCAGCTACAAAGAAACCATCATGTAGAGAGTTCAGCTACAAACAAATCTCCCTGTAGAGAGATCAGCTAGAAGAAGTTACCTTGTAGAGAGTTCAGCTTCAAACAAATCACCCTGTAGAAAGATCAGCTAGAAGAGGTCACCTTGTAGAGAGTTCAGTTACAAAGAAACCACCATGTAGAGAGCTCAGCTACAAACTAGTGACTATGTAGAGACATCAGCTAGGAACGTTACCTTGTAGAGAGTTCAGCTACAAAGAAACCATCATTTAGAGAGTTCAGCTTCAAACAAATCACCTGTAGAGAGTTCAGCTACAAATAAATCTCCCTGTAGAGACATCAGCTAGAAGAAGTTACCTTGTAGATCGTTCAGCTACAAAGAAACCATTCTGTTTAGAGCTCAGCTGCAAACAAATCACCTGTACAGAATTCAGCTACAAACAAATCACCCTGTAGAGAGGTCAGCTAGAAGAAATTACTTTGTACATAGTTCAGCTACAAAGAAACCACCAAGTAGAGAGTTCAGCTGCAAAGAAATCACCCTGTATAAAATTCTGCCACAAACAAATTGCCCTGTAGAAAGATCAGTTAGAAGAAGTTACCTTTTAGAGAGTTAAGCTACAAAGAAACCATTCTGTAAAGAGCTCAGCTGCAAACAAATCACCTGTACAGAATTCAGCTACAAACAAATCACCCTGTAGAGAGATCAGCTAGAAGAAGTTACCTTGTAGATCGTTCAGCTACAAACAAATCACCCTGTAGAGAGATCACCTAGAAGAAGTTACCTTGTAGAGAGTTCAGCTATAAAGAAACCACCATGTAGAGAGTTCAGCTGCAAAGAAATCACCCTGTATAAAATTCTGCCACGAACAAATTGCCCTGTAGAAAGATCAGTTAGAAGAAGTTACCTTGTAGATAGTTCAGCTACAAACAAATCTCCATTGTAGAGAGATCAGCTAGAAGAAGTTACCTTGTAGATAGTTCAGCTACAAACAAATCTCCCTGTAGAGAGATCAGCTAGAAGATATTACCTTGTAGATAGTTCAGCTACAAACAAATCACCCTGTAGAAAGATCAGTTAGGAGAAGTTACCTTTTAGAGAGTTCAGCTACAAAGAAACCGTAAAGAGCTCAGCTGCAAACAAATCACCTGTACAGAATTCAGCTACAAACAAATCACCTGTAGAAAGTTCAGCTACAAACAAATCTCTCTGTAGAGAGATCAGCTAGAAGAAGTTACCTTGTAGATAGTGAAGCTACAAACAAGTCACCCTATTGAAAGATCAGCTAGAAGAAGTCACCTTGTAGAAAGTTCAGTTACAAAAAGAAACCACCATGTAGAGAGTTCAGCTACAAACTAGTCACCTTGTAGAGACATCAGCTAGAAAAGTTACCTTGTAGAGAGTTCAGCTACAAAGAAACCATTCTGTAAAGAGCTCAGTTGCAAACAAATCACCTGTACAGAATTCAGCTACAAACAAATCACCCTGTAGAGAGATCAGCTAGAAGAAATTACCTTGTAGATAGTTCAGCTACAAACAAATCACCCTGTAGAAAGATCAGTTAGAAGAAGTTACTTTTTAGAGAGTTCAGCTACAAAGAAACCGTAAAGAGCTCAGCTGCAAACAAATCACCTGTACAGAATTCAGCTACAAACAAATCACCCTGTAGAGAGATCAGCTAGAAGAAGTTACCTTGTAGATCATTCAGCTACAAACAAATCTCCCTGTAGAGAGATCAGCTAGAAGAAATTACCTTGTAGAGAGTTCAGCTACAAAGAAACCATCATTTAGAAAGTTCAGCTTCAAACAAATCACCTGTAGAGAGTTCAGCTACAAACAAATCTCCCTGTAGAGAGATCAGCTAGAAGAAGTTACCTTGTAGATAGTTCAGCTACAAACAAATCTCCCTGTAGAGAGATCAGCTAGAAGAAATTACCTTGTAGAGAGTTCAGCTACAAAGAAACCATCATGTAGAGAGTTCAGCTGCAAAGAAATCACCACTGCCCAAATTTCAAGGCAATAGCTCTTTCCAATCTGAAGTTATCAATTGTCAAAGTTGGCAAATTGGATGTGTGGAAGGCCCCTTTTCACAAATCTGGTCACATATGTATTATATGTGACCGGATTTACGAAAAAGGGTCTTCCACACACATCCAATTCTATGAACTTGAATGACCATACCTTTGTGCTCAAAGAAGATACTAACCTGAAATTTTGTTCATGCATTAACCTATGTTTTTACTCATCACTGTCCAAATTTCAAGGCAATACTATTTTCCTATCTGACATTATGAACTGCCAAAGTTCGTAAATTGGATGTTTGTGGAAGACCCCTTTTCGCAAATCCGGTCACATATATACAATTTGTACATTTACTGATAAAATATTTAAAGTACATCTACTTCATCTTTTCTTCTTCCTGTAGTAAAGAAAAAAAACATTGGTTAAAAAAGTCCCAAAGCTGGCCATAGGCCGGCTTTGGGGTATACAAATACAAAAAGAAATGAAATCTAATCCAAAACAGCCAAGCTGTAAAAAAGTGTGCGGCCCTCAGAAAGGCTATGGTGAAAAAAGATGTGAAATCCAAGGTGGCGGCCAAGAAATGGCTGTGATGGTAGGTTAATGGTAAAAATTTTAATAACGACAATTTAGGTGAATTTTTGTGCCGCTTCACAAAATTTACCTCAATTGTCATTATTAAAATTTTTACCATTAACCTACCATCACAGCCATTTCTTGGCCGCTACCTTGGATTTCACATCTTTTTTCACCATAGCCTTTCTGAGGGCCGCACACTTTTTTACAGCTTGGCTGTTTTGGATTAGATCGATATCAACAGCAAGTCACGTACACATGTTCGAAATAGTTTTGTGCAACTGGTGACTACGTGTATTCGAATATTTTGATGCAATATACACTGGTAGATGGAAGCCATACTGTAGTCTATTAACACTCAGTGGTAGAACCTTGACTGATGGCCATGGTAAAGAAGGATTAAACGTAAGACAATAGCACAAGCATTGTATGCTTATCATTATACTAAAGGTTTTTTCTTAAGCGATCTAGAAATGTTTCTGCAAAAGAATTAGGGCTGTGGCTGTAGCCAGTTTTCCAATACGCTTGACTGAAGGCGTCAGGCAGGCAGGCAGTATAAATTCCATTGACTAAATTTAAAAAAAAAATTCTGTAGCAACTTGATGGAACCGTTTCATGTCGATCTGAAGACACTTGGGCTTGGTTTTACCCAACCAATACTGTCATGTCATTGTGAGGGAAAATCGTGGCAGGTTTTTGGGTTATATTATATCACGGATCGCCCCCACACCTTTGATGTCCCTACTAGACAGTACTATCGTACTGTATGATAATCTAGTTTAAAAGTTTCAAAACATGCCCTAAGGCAATGATTTTGACATGGGACCATATCTCAAATGATTTAATATGCCTTACTCAACTTCCACAGAAAGTTTGGTGCTTTTATCACCAAGTGAAAAATTTGTTTTCTTAGCTGCTCTACTAATAAGTAACAGTTGTAACACCCATGAGGTTTGTATCTGATTTGTAAACATGACACCTGAGAGTCGCAGACCCGAGGGTGGAGTTGTTTACAAATCAAATACAAACTGAATGGGTGTGCTATAACTGATTCATGGTATGGGGTGTGTGCAGATCAAAGGCACCCATTTGTAACACGGAAGGAACAGGAAAGCAAGGCTAACATTGGCTACCACTGAGTGCTATGTACAACAAATAATTTTACTCACTAATTACATTTTTATGGTTAGTTAATTCATTGATTGCTAGTTTAATTCATTGGTAGCATGTTTCCCATGCATGAGTGTGAGGTGTATAATGATGCCAATCACTCCAGCCATTGTACTGCTTCACATCATTTAGATGGGTGTAGCTGAAGTGTGTGATATTCATTGTTGAGTGGTGCAGCGCTATGATAATCTGTTAACTTAATTTATTGGCGAACAAGTGGGTGGTATACAGATAGCGACTCAGCCCAGCAGTTTTACTGCTTCCCATTCATTCAGACGAGCGCAGTGCTATTATTTATTCGTTCCAGAGTGATTTATCTCTTTGATGTATTAGTCAAATTCATTGTCTTGTATTATGACTTCCTATATTGGTCTAGTGTTTAGTTTCGTTTGATGTCTTTGAACTAATTAGTGGCCAGACTGTGTGGCCAAAAAGCAGGTTTTTGTAAACCGGTTTACAACTGATTTGTATCACTATCGGCAGCCTTTGATCTCACACACACCATACTACAAGTTGTATTATAGTGCCTGTATTTATTTGCAATGGTGTTTTATAGCAAAGTAAATTCTTTCCAAGTTAGGTATACATGGTTGTACTATCTGTCTTAGAATTTACTGTGACTGTTCTATTAGAATATCTCAATTTTTTATGCAAAACGTGATAAGTTGCAGGTTGCTCAATTTTTAACAAAGCAAATCTTACACCTGTTATGCTAGAATATGATTTCCAGCCTGTTGTCACAAGTTTTATTAACATAGCCTTTTATAGTATGATGATTATGGTGATGATGGTTGGCACGAGTATGTCTTAATGGTATAGTGTACTATCCCACTGATTTGTACCAAAATAGCTATAGTATCAGCTTTGATTTCATGGAATGCTAGAGAAGTCACAATGGCATTGTATTGCAGAGTTTATTTGGTTACTTTTGTAATATTCTAATAGAACGCACATTTTCAAGGATTCCTAATAGAACACACATAGGATATTCTAGATTTTCCATTGGTAGATCTTTGACTTTTACTACTGAGTAGATTTAAGGTAGATCTTTCATTTATAAAGTAGAAATTAAGTGAGATGAACAGCCATGATAGCAGCAGCTCAGTGGTTAAGGATTTGGACGTTCAGTATGAAGGTCCCTGGTTTGAATGCTGGGTAAGTTTTTTTGACATTTTTCTCTTTTACCCCATGGTGACTGTTCTATTACAGTATTTCAACCCCACGATTTACAGTTGTTTGGCATAATTCTATAGCAGTCAATGTGACTTCTTTTAAACCACAATAGGTTTGAGCTATGATGGTTAACCTATACGCATACCAATTTGTTATTCCCATAAGCGATTTACCCTGTAGGTGTCATGCAAATAATTTTCGACAGTTGTATTACTATTAATCAGATTTGCACCAAAATTTGTATGTGATTGTGCTGCAGTATGCTCTTAAAGTGTACCAAAGCTCAAGAAAATTGAGCTACTATGCATTTGTATTTTATAGTGGTTTTTGTGAAGTGTGTGAAATGAACCCCCAGAGCTCTGTTAACGAAGAAGAAAAAAACAACAAGATATTAAACCAAATTTTGAAGGCTCATATTTCACGATTGCATTAGGCATCCTGAGAAGCTGCTACACTGTATAAGTAAAGGGTCATTCCGTGTCAAATCAACAAGGAATTTAGGGTCACCTCTCGGATTTTGACGAAACTTGGTGTGTTTGTAGTATCTATGATGCTTACCACTCATGCAAACTTTTAGCTCCATACATTCCATAGTTTCTGATTTATGGCCATGAATATTTTGAATATTTCATGAAAAATTGGTCCATCTCTAGTTACAAAGTCAATTGCAACCTTGCACTGTGTAAATATTTGTAAGCACAATTTTCAGTGATGGAAGACTGTTGATTGACCTTTCCAGTGATCCCAAAATTATGGGATATCTACTTAATTATGGTTCAAAAGTACTTCACTGAAAACTTTAATCCCTTATATTTTGAAAAATGCTGCTTGAAATATTTCGAATTCTTTTGTGGATAATGATTGGGTCATAGTCTATGTTTAGTAAAATTTTTGTGGTGGGACCACAATGGGCTCAAGAGATATAATGAATTATGTTGTGGTATGCGGTAGAATTTCTAGTCTATTATTGCTGTATTTGAGTGTACACCTCCAATGACCACTCGCAACAAGGCCATGCCAAGTTTATCTTACAGAGTGAAGGTGTCTAGGTACATTGCAACTTATATTAGTGACCACCTGTATTGAAAGGCCATCTATGTGCTGCAGTTAAGTTATACTTCTTTAATGTATAGCACCAAAGCATCAACCCTTTCTAGTAAATCCAAAAATGGTCCTAATTATACAGGTTGACTATAAATTACAGATCTGACCACCATGTGTCCATGAACATCATGTAAATGTACCATCTCTTCACAAATACCTTCTTTATTAAGTTGAATACTACTGTAGTGGACTTAGCTATATTTAAGTTGCGTACGTGGCTACATAGATACATAGAACAGAACTCCTCAGAAGGGATACCTGGGTACCTTGATAACCAGGACACCTGTTTATACACTGTACTCCCACTCTAGCGGTGCACATACATTTAGACCAAGGTACTTCTGTGGCTTCTGTAATATGAGCACTTTATTATGGCCCTAGCAATGGAGGGGTTTTACTATATGCATGTATTACTTGTGCCTCAATGTGTGAAATTAATTACCACATTACTTTACATTCATGACCACTTTGAAGATCAAGTCATAAACTCATACACATACTCATATAGGACATGCTGACCACATACTTAACATTTGCCTGTACTGATCTTCAAAGCGTCAACCCAAAATACTTTGAAAAACCATTTTAGTAATTACAGTGCTATAAATCACACATTGAGGTGCAAGCAAGTATTACTAATATAAAAACTCTTGGTACAAGTAATGCATCTACCGTATACAGTGTAACTATTCTATTCCCTGGACCATTGATGAAGTGTTCATTTTTGAGAAACCACAGACTTGTCTTGGGTCCAAAATGTATGTACAATTATAAAGTAAGATCATGAGGCTTTAAGGTACCCAGGTATCCTTTTTGAGGAGTACCTAGGTAGCCATGTATGTAACTTGAATAGTGTAGAGTGGGGATATGTATATGAGTGCACTACGGTGAGATTTTACTTAATAAATAAGGTATAACTGAAGAGATGGTACAACATTAATGTGTTTATGGACGCATGATAATCTCATTTATAGTCAACCTGTCTAATAAGGACCATTTTTGGATTTGCTAGAAAGGGTTGATGCTTTGGTGCTATACATTAATATCCAATTAAAGTATAACTTAACTGCAGCACATAGATGGTCTTTCAATACAGGTGGTCATTAACACAGGTTGCAATGCACCTAGACACTTTCATTCTGTAAGACAAACTTGGCATGGCCTTGTTGCGAGTGGTTATTGGAGGTGTACACTCTAATACAGCAATAATAGACTGAAAATTCCACCGCATACCACAACATAATTCATTATATCTCTTGAGCCCATTGTGGTCCCACCACAAAAATTTTATCAAACATAGACTATGACCCAATCATTATTCACGAAAGAATTCGAAAAATTTCATGCAGCATTTTTCAAAATATAAAGGATTAAAGTTTTCAATGAAGCACTTTTGAACCATAATTAAGTAGATATCCCATAATTTAGGGATCACTAGAAAGGTCTATCAACAGTCTTCCATCACTGAAAATTGTGTTTAAAAATATTTACACAGTACAAAGTTGCAGTTGATTTTGTAACTAGAGATGGACCAAATTTTCATGAAATATTCAAAATATTTGTGGTCATAAATCAGAAACTATGGAATGTATGGAGCTAAAACTTTGCGTGAGTGATAAGCACCACAGGTACTACAAACACACCAAGTTTCGTCAAAATCCGAGAGGTGACCCTAAATTCCTTGTTGATTTGACACGGAATGACCCTAAAGCTAGTTAGATTTACTGCAAATTTGTGCTATTGTTATAGTATGTATGCATTGAGCTGGATCCTCAAAACATTTAATAACTTATGAATGTAATTATACATGGTATTGAAATTTGGCTCATTTGTAATACTGCTTGCCCCACTAAAAATATTTCAAAATCTTTTTGTTCAAATGTCTGACATAATATTTACAATCAATCAAAATTTTCACCAGACATTTTTATAGAGAAGCCA
This sequence comes from Dysidea avara, assembly GCF_963678975.1. Lineage (NCBI taxonomy): Eukaryota > Metazoa > Porifera > Demospongiae > Dictyoceratida > Dysideidae > Dysidea > Dysidea avara. The sequence continues at coordinate 21,268,766 of NC_089279.1, read as the reverse complement.
TAAATGTGCAGTGCCAATTGCAGCCCTTTCCCCGACTTGTAATGAAGCCAAATCGTACGTGTCTGTTGTTGACACCTTTGCTGTTACCACTAATTATCTGGTTGGCTGAAATGTTAAGTCGCTTGAGAAAAATCCACTTTTAAGTTTTTCAGGATCCAGCTCAACTTGTACAGACTATAGTTTGATTTTCACAAGGAAAAATCAGGAGTTTTAAGTTTCATAGAAATAAAAAGTGGTAAAACAAGGGAAGTTGTCTACACTTGCAGATATACATACTAGTGTACATTTACTTAGGTCTATAGCTATGGGATTAAATGTCCACTAGTATATTTGCAGGTGTGGATGACTTCTCCTTGTTTCACTTCTATGATCCTTTATCGAAATTGAAATTCCTAGTGCTTATGTGAGTTTGTTACTGTAGCATGAAATAGTGGCCAGGTGGTATGTGACTTTTCTGGTTCTAATGACTTTCTTCCTTCTACACTTCGCCATTCCTTTTATCTTCAACTACTACATGGTTGACTACTTCTTCATGCAAGGAAATCATACTGAGGTATTAATTTCCTATATTGACAATTTCCTATATTGACACTTTCCTTAGTGGAACATAGTTAGACGCCGCAAAATTATTTAAGTGCTTAAGAGGGAGTACTGTAGATGCATGTAGCTCCACTTATGAAATGATTGCATAGAACCACACCCTAAAACAATCAAAAGTTAGAGCTGGGTAACCACTGCCCATGATGACCTAGTTACTACAGTAAGCAAGACACAACATCAATGATTATTTTAAAATAAAGTAGGGTTCCAGTGATAAAGATTAGTGAAAAAAGAAATGTGAATGGAAAATTTCTTTAGTTTTACATTTTTATAAAATAATCATGACTGATAGACCCATGCATACTGCATCAAAAGAAGAGCAGTGCTGGACATGCCATAAAATTAATTTTGCATCTTGCATGCCCCAACAGTCAATTACTGATAAGTAAAGTGTTTTGTTTTCAGCTACGTCCAGCCCATTACACAGCATTACAAATGAAGATCATTCCAGTTACTACAGAAAATATGGATAATAACTGTGATAGCTTGTTAGCAAAGCCACAGGAAAGCCATAGTGTGCTACTGCAAATCAACACCTTGCACTGTCATTAAAAATAAATGGGATAAAAAGGAGGACAAAAGTAGGTCAATGAAGCGTGTTTTGTACATACTGCAGTATGCCAAAAGGCACCTGTTGGGCTGAAGTGACATCTAACAGTGAAAAATGAAGTCTGTATCCTTTACTGTTACTGACTTACACTTGTTTGAAAGTAATTCAATTAGTTAGTCTATCAGTCACTCAGTCAGTTAATCAGCATGCTATTGTACTGTACGATAGTACTGGATATTAGGGATCAGCACATTCTCACAAAAAGTAATGACCAGAAACCAGCCTTACAATACCTATGCAGATTTGATGAGGTACACTGTACATCCAAGCCATGGGTAGGGCCACTAGTTCAGTCATGGGTATAGACTGAAGCAGGGCCACTAGTATATCTATCTGCAGGTGTAGATGACCTCCACTGTTTCACTACCTTTTATGACTACGATCCCTAATCAGACTGAAAATTCCTAATTTTTCCTTCTACTTGCATAAATTAATGTGTTGCTATATGTGTTTTTCCACTACCTGTATTTGTTTACAGATTTTGGTTCCAAAAATCTTGTCTGCATTCTCAAGATGCAAACCCACCAATTGATTCAGATCCAATACCCTGCAAACTGCAGCAGGTGTTGAAAGAGCCAGAAAGCATTCAAACACTTGCATCCAGGTATGTGTGTGCTGTCCAGAGTACATTCATGTATGCATATTTTAACTAGGGTTCTGATATCAAGAAAGTTTAACAGTGATTTAGACGAAGTAAAGAAATCTAATTACATGTATTTGACCAAAATCCTTGATAAAGGGTTGGTTAAAATCCTTTGTCTCAAATTTAAGTATGTGTACTTTAGCTAATTAAATTATTGAGTGCTTTATGGTGAAATTCTTTTAGAACTTATTGGACATCTGCCGTGATGGCTGAACATCTTCAACAAGCAGCAATATTTTCCAAAAGTAGAGAGTCAACTTTGAATATTTCTGACACTGTAAGAATGAATGGTCTTTTAAATTATTGTAATCACACGTGTATGCATTTACATACAGATCCATTCAGTGTACAAAACTACTTTTTTCAACTTCATGGCATACATGATATATCACACAAGCAAACACCAAAATTTTGAAGTTTTACTCAATGATGAGTGTGATGATGCTACACTGGACTTGTTCCTTCAGTTGCTTGAGGTTTATCCTATTCCAAAATTGGCTGAAGTTAAAGTACGTATGTATATATGCAACATAATTCATAAATTTTGTGCCATTACTTATAGACTTTGAATAATACATGGGATTGTCGTCATTTCACTATTGGAAAGCACAACTATGTCCCTCAATTTCCATTCTTTAAGGAAGTGTCTGGGTGTTTGAAAAACATGGCAGAACAATATATTTCTGAGGCAAATGAGAATGTTGATACAAATATTTCAGAAGATTTAAGGTTTGAACCATCTGGTAAGTTGACATGTTTAACTAGCTACATATATAGTACTAGCATATTAAAACTTTACAAATGAAGTAGGGATTCAAGTGATAAAAAGTAGTGAAACAATACATGAATGATCGTATTACAGTATAGCTGGGTAGGAAAATCCCTACATTGACATGTTATAACAATCGTTTTTTTTCAATGCCAAAGTAGGATTTTCCCACCAAGCTATGCTGTAATAACATCATTCATCTATTGTTTCACTACCTTTTATCACTTGGATGTATACACTTCATTAATAATTTTAATATACTAGTTAGCTTGGTTTTTTGTTATAGCATACAGCTATGCATATGTGACTGTTCTATTAGGGTGACTGCTGTATTAGAGTATCTTGAGTCATCTAGGGGGTGTGCCACTATTTCATATTTTCATTGTGCTGGTATTATGAATACAGTTAGGTCAATAAAAATGGGCTGTGTCATCATGATAGATTGTTAAGAGATGTGGTCTCGGTGCTCGATCATTACTAATCAATCAAGATCGCATTAATTAATCAATAGGCGTGGCATTGAACCTATCGTAAAGTTACAGGTATCTACCAAACGTAAGCACTTAAATAAGTGTGTGGCATCTAAATATGCTGCTCAAGGAAAGTGTTAATAGGGAAAAGTAATGCCTTGATATGGTTTCATTGCAACAACCACAACAAGACAATGAGCCAGATTGAAGATAAAAAGAAAGACAAGGTGCAGAGAGCACACACTCGGAACCCCAAAAGGCACATCCCACTGGTGAGATTGTTATTGTAGCATAAAATGGTGGCCATGCTCTGCTTTGTTTGGCCTCTAGCCTTGCAACTGTGGTGAGGCAGTGAGGCAGTGCAACAATAATTGGAGTTTTGGCAATTTTAAAAAAATTCTATATCCAGCAATTTTTAAAGGCAGCATTTTAGGTGGCTCACATCAATTTTGGGGGATCTCTACTTAAACAGTACAGTAATATAGGATAGAATTAGTTTACCTATAATAAACCTGAAGAGTTGTCTGTCCGACTTAACCAGTCTCTCCACATATTGACGCAATTAATGGCACTCATCATCCAGCTGCTCATAAATTTTTATTGCGAGCTTCTTTGTACTTGCATGTTGTAGGCCATATTGTGGAGAGAACTTGAGCTGCATTCCTTTTAAGCCACAAGATAAACTGCTCAAATGGTAGAGTACCTGACTTGCACAAAGGACTCATGGTTCAAACCCAGCAGGCAGTATGTTTTTTTTTCCCGTTATAACCATACCTTTTTGTATATGCTCTTAAAAATTTTAGTACACAGTTACTCAGCATCCAATTCATGTATCAACATGAGACTTTGAGAGAAATTGTCCATCATCTGGCAACTCAAACATTGTTGCTGTAAATCAGTAAATGCTTTTGTTCGTTCTTTACAACATGTTGAAATATTCCTTTCAAAACACAGACATACAATGATGGTATTGGCACACCATCCTGTTAATCTCATGTTAACCAACCAACCCTGGGTTCAATCCTGCCTAGGTGGCAAGTTTTTTTTTTCACTTACTGAAACATTTTGGTGCACCTTGTTGTTTTCTGTTCGTCCATCCATTTTATGCTATTTTTATGCACTAACTTTTATGCTCACTGTTTTTTCCAGCACTAACATAGACTGCCTGACACAATAATGATTCTTATAAAACTGTTTAGCACATTTGACATGCAAAGACAAGCAAATTGTATTCATATTTGTCCATCTGTGTGTTTGTCCCATGCGCTGTATTAGAATAGGTGAAATTATTTCCATACATTTTGTTTCCTTATGTTTAAACTTAATTCTTTGCTACTCACTTACACTATACAGTATACGTATCTGCATCTATGTTTTAAGCAATTAGGTGTGAACTGGCAACAAAACTCATAGCACTAGTTATGAGATTAATAATTTTTGTTCATAACTTACTATTGAAGTAAATAATGAAGATTTGCAACGAGCAGGTACTTCTGTGTAGTATACACAAAAGAACCAGTATTATTGGCCCATGCTAATGCACTGTAGCTTTCACCTGTGGGCTATGCATGTGCATTGCTTCACAGTGCACATTAACTGCTTTATAACCCTATTCACAGCCTTTCACTGTATTTATAAAAGGATGCTGTAAGGTTGAGTACTACATTATCGTAATATAGATCATGTAATAAGTGTTGATGTTTATATACTTGGATTTCCAATGTTGTAGGAATTGACTTAATATATGGAACCACAAGTTTAAACTTAGAGTTAAGTGTGTAGCATGCACAATAGTGAAAGTCCTGTGCTGCACAGTGTAGAGCAGGTACCAGTGCTATAATATGTTTTGTTTTGTTGTCATGTAAATGTCAAATAGAAACTGTACCTAGAGTTGCAACAATATGGTATTTGGGTGTATTGGTATATTGACAAATAAATAAATAAATTGTTTCCATTATATTGCAATACAGCAATATATCACACAATAAAGGGACGAATCCAGACTTTTTAAAAGGGGTTCCACTCTGAAAGATAGTAATTGCAACTTCAGTGTAGCTATCTAGCAGTAATATTTCATAGCAAATAATTACTCTCCAGTACTGTTTCACTGTTAATTAAATCAGCCTTTAGAGATGCAACTGATATCTTTAGAAGTAGCTATATTATTATAAAGCAATAATTTTTTTAGAGGCGCCTATTGCATATGAGAAAGCTGGGGTAGCATTTTCAAGTGATTTTGTTAGTTGTAAAAAAAGGAAGATGAATGTTATGTCACTATTAGTATTTACAATTAGTACTTATTAACTGGTAAACTGATTTTGGTACACTGAATTAAAGCAGCAGCTCATCAAGTAATATCAAGGCCCTTCCAAAAGAGGGGTTCCGTCGAACCTTTTGAACCCCCTGAATCAACCCCTTCAATGCAAAGTGGAGTATAAACTAGAGGTGTACCGATATAAGAAAACTAAACCGATCCGATACCGATACGATATGGATTAATCATTTTCAAACCGATACGATACCGATACGATATACCGATATAACTAAGTGTAGCTATTTATGTTTGAGGAACCACATATGCCATGTTTAACTTTATTTTAGCTACTGAAGAAACTACTGAAGACAGTCTTAAGATCATTGGCTATGCTTGGTTACCCATGGTGGTGTGGCCTCTATTGACAGCTAAGACTATAAGGCACCCACAAATATTTTAATACATGCCCCTGCCAAGATTAGCCCGGATTACTCCGCATTTTAATGGCTTGTAAAGATGGCTGATTGTTTTATGCTGCTCTTGGTTCATCTTTTTGCTGTTTCCCCAGGCCCACCACTATGAGTGTTTGTTGTATGATTGGTAAGCTTTGTGACAACAAAACAGTAATTATCCACATACTAAGATGGCTTCGCGTAGTGTACTGCTTTTAGACAAGGAAGATAACTACTGTTTCCCGCCCTTGTTAGCTAAATAATAATATGGCTTGATCATTGGACAGTGTCCTCAAGATAGTTCAGTTGTATATCGGTGTATCGTATCGGTTTTTAGCAGCAATATCGGCTCCCACCGATATAGTAGAAATGTCTATATCGGCCACCGATACGATATGTATCGGTATATCGGTACACCTCTAGTATAAACATAGGTGTTTGTTACTTATTAGAAATAACAAAACCCCTTTATCTTTTAAATAACCATTTAAGTGTAAAAAAAACTGGCATCTACAACATACAATAATTTGATCCGTGAAAATGTCAGCCATAAAAATGTAGTACATTATTTTATGTCAATACGCCTCGATACATTGATACATCACAATACATAATATAAAATTATCAATACTTCATATTGATTCATATCATGGCCTAAACGTATGATCGATACGCAAAATATTGATCTACGTATTGTACATTAAATATAGTGTAAAAATAAAAGTGCTTAAGTTCCACCTAAAAATTTGTACTAAGTTTCAAAAAAGTATATTTAGTGGAATTTTCTATTGACTGACTAACTAACTACCTGCCCAATGCCTTCAAACAAGTGTAATTCAATAACAACTAAGGCTGCAGGTATGACTTTTCACTGTTAGATGTCATTCCAGCCTAACAGGTGCCTTCTGTCATACTGCAGTACACATCGTGGACTTAGCTTTGTCCACCATTGTCGTTTTTTTTGCTGGTAGCATACAGTGGCGTAGTCATCCCTTCAGGGATAGGTGGGCACACTCACCTACAGTTCATCCCATGCAACCAACTAGCACAAAATGCGAGTCCATCCTTACTGGACTCTACATACATTTGGTTTAAAACTGTTTCAAAAGTGCATAAATGTATCTAGCTAGTTAAAAATACGCTACGCTGCTGTTCCTGCAGCTTATTTCACTAGTCTAATGCTACTGCAGGATAGAAGCTAGAAATGAAAATTAACTTATTACACCTCCTTGTCTTATTCTCTTTTAGCTCATCTGCACTTGTACACAACTCTTTCTACTGCAGCCAGATAATTCAATTACCACTGAATCTTTCATCTCGAACCCACTTGTCTGACATGGTAGCTAATACCAGAGAATTAATTTCCTTTATCACTTTAGGTCATTTATAACCTCGCCAACAACAGAATTCATGCTGCTACTCACAACTCAGTATTCCGGGTTTGAGAAAAAAAACTGGATTCCCTCCTTCCTTTGTACTCCTCTTTACCCACCTAAAATTTAGATCATGTGCATTATATAGAAAGCACCAAAACTACTTGCATCACATGATGTAGCTATATCAACTGTTGATTCACAATGAAAATATGGCACTGCCAAGGTATGCACTACTTGTTTCTTGTTGTAATATCATTAGCAAGCAGGTGCCACTGTCCCAGGAAAATTTGGATGGGCACGTGCCCACCCAGGCCCACCCTTAGCTATGCCACTGGAAGTATAAGGAATCAATTTGCAATAGTTCATCAATGGCTTCATGTTGCCTATCCGTTAACAAAAGCAGAAGTCTACCACAATGTTCACAGCACACCTCCAACAGTTGAAATAAGGTTTTAAGGTACCGTAGTTTCATATATGTGTGTGGGAGTGTGTAGTGGGTAGAACATAATTGAAAACTATACGAAATAGCTACATTGAAAATCACCAAAACTCGAATTTTCATCTGCCAGCCAACCTGCCTGCCTACCTGCCTTGCCTGACCACAGTCGCAGGCCTGACCACAGTTGCAAGGCTGGAGGCCAAACAAAGCAGCATACCGCTACCATTTTATGCCACAACAACAAACTCACCAGTGGCATGTGCCTTGTGGGGTTCCAACAAGTGTGTGCTGTCTTTCCTTTTGTCTTTATTTAGGCTGTTCTTCCTTTTGTCTTCAATTAGGCTGTTCTTCATCCTTCTTCATCCAATGGAACCATATCGAGGCTTAATTTTCCCTGTCAACACTTTCCTTGAGCAGTATATTTAGACTCGCATACTTATTTAAGCACTTATGCTCAGTAGATGCCTATAACTTCACAATAAGTTCAAGACCATGTCTATTAACATGATCTTGGTTAGTTAATAATGATTGAATGCCTCTTAACAATCTATTTACTCAATCATAATGACACACCCCATTATATTTGGTCTAGGTAGCTGTATTCATAAGCTAGCACTCTCAGTCAGTGAAAATATGAAATGGTGATACACCCTGTGGTAGGTTACTCTAATACAGCAGTCACCCTAATAGAACAATCACACGTGTATAACTATAATGCTATAACCAAAAAAAACCTGGAATATTAAAATCATTAATTAAAATTTAAATCCAAGCAATAAAATGTAGTGAAACAATAGATGAATGATGGTATTACAGCATAGCTCAGTGGGAAAATTCCTACTCTGACATTTAACAAAATCATTTTTATAGCATGCAAAATAACCAAGCTATGCTTTAATACCATCATTCATCTCTTGTTTCACTACTTTTATCACTTGGATCCCTTTAACATTAATAATTTGTAGTATACTAATTAGTAATTAGGATAGGGATGGATGTTTAGCCATATAATAATCTCTTCATAGCCATTCTTTCCTTTGATGTGGTGTTATAGAAGTTAACTAATGGTGAATTATGTTACAAAAAGTTAGCAAGCAAGAGTAAGAAAAATTAGGTATTTTACAAGCTAGTAGGGAGCAGTAGGGATCATTACAATTAAAAACATGTGCATAAATAAAACCCTGAAGTGCCCCCCCCCCCCCCCCCCCCTACTTTAGCCATTATGATTTACTGACGCCTCTTGTTTGTACACTTTTTATGTAACGATTCCTACTATATAGATTGTAAACTTTCTAATTTTTAAATATACTTGCTTGGATACAGCCTGGTCATGACTATTTAGGAGTATGTAGAATTGATATTATGTTGACATGTATCATATGTTTTGGTAGTATATAAATGAATATCCATGTTTCTGTTTACTAGGATTTCAAAGTAAAGAACAAAGGATGAAACGAATGTATGAATATTTATGTGACAAAACAGCAGTTGTCCTAAAAGAAAGAAAGAGTGTAAGTGTTTTAGCGTTGTTCCAGTATCAGCTAGTTATTACAGTTCTAGTTCCAGTTTTGGAACCATAATCTTTAACATTACAGTTCTAGTTCTAGTTCTAGAACCATTACCTTTAGAATTACAGTTCTAGTTCCAGTTCTGGAACCATAACCTTCAGAATTACAGTTCTAGTTACAGTTCTGGAACTATAACCTTTAGAATTACAGTTCTAGTTCCAGTTCAGAAACCATGGCATTTAGAATCATTCTTCAATTTCTATAACACCACTTATTTTACAGGTATTTGCAATAGAATTCGTTGCGTTTGCATTACAATTCGTCATAAACAAAACGGCTCCAAGAAACCAACCGTTCATTAAGAGATGAATTATTTATGCCACGGAGAGTTACACTTGAGACACTAGAAGGTAATTGAAGCTGGTAGTACGTGAAGTTGATAGCTGTCTGACAAGTTAATTAGCTTGCCTGTGAGTGATCACACCCATCGCGAATGGCATAGTAGAGTTTGGAATGTTGCTGGATAGGCTGTAGAGGAAGAATTATTGCCTTATAAAGACTTGTTTACTACTGTTGTACTCGAACAAGTTCTTGTAGCAGCTGCTACATCGTGTTTTCGTGTTTGCTCCCGCTGCCATTCTAGTTACGGATGAATGTAATTGCAAAAGCGACAAATTCTATTGCAAAACCGACGAATTTAATTGCAAACGGGACGAATTCAGTTGCAAAACTGACGAATTCAATTGCAAACGGGACGAATTCAATTGCAAAAGCGACGAACTCAATTACAAATGAGACGAATTCAATTGCAAAGTCGCCTTATTCAATTGCAAAAACCTGTAGCTTAAGTATTACCTATCAAAAGCCCATAGTGAATTATGCGCATAGACACTCATTAGCTAGTCTTGCCAGATTTATTAATTTCATGTATGTAGCTTATTATTAGACAAACAACTATATAACACTGCAATTTCAAGTCATTTGAGATAACTAATGAGTCTGAATGGTGGCATGGTACAAGAAGACCTGTATAGCTAATTATCAAACACTGAACCAGACATAACAATGTGACTGAGCCAGCATTGCATTTGGCATTCTCTAGCCATGCATGGTTGTACAGCTTTTCATGAAGTTATATACCAGTCTATATATGTTGCGTGTTTTTGTCAGTGGAAAAATTCTGGTCTTGTAAAGAGCATAAAATCTAATTGGCAAAAACTGTATGGTTGTATGACCAATTCCTGTTCCAGTATTAGTTCCAGTACTTGATGAAATTTCTTTATAGTTCTAGTTCTAGTTCCAGTTTTGAGGAAAGCAAAATTATAGTTCTAGTTCCATTTCCAGTCTTAAGGAAGCGAAAATTATTGTTCTAGTTCCAGTTCTAGTTCTAGAACTGCAACTGGAATAAAAGGGCTGGAACTATAATTATTTTAGTTTATATGTTCATGTGCATAATGCCTCAATTTGTTTTTTGTGTAGGCGGAAGTAAAGTTGATGGTTGCAATAGGCATTAAAGAAATGCAAAACAATGAGAATTTGTGGATGAAGTACTACCATGATTTTGTCTACCATGTGTTGCAACTGCAAGCTTCATCAAAAAGTTTAGAATATGAGTTGTTACAAGTAGCCTTTTTTAATGAGCTGAAATGTTTTAGCACAAAGAAAGTTGTAGCAGCTCATTGTTATGTGCATATGTACCAGCTTGATTTAGCTAGAACTGTGGGATTATTAAAGCCATTAGGCACATTACTTCAACAAACCAAGTACTCAGGAATATCTAAGCTGCAAACACCTCAACTTTCTAAGCACCCCCAAGAAGCTGCCTCGTATTATGCTGTTGAAATTCTGTTTGAATTAATGGTCAACATTATTAACACAGATGCTATATCTGCATGTACAGATTGGTACTGTACCTTCAGAGACATGGTAAGTTATCATTAGTACTATATTTTTATGCATACCAGATTTATCATATAGTACAGTAGTAACTGCATGTTAGGAGTCATGGAGATTTGGGTTTTTCTGACCAAAAATATCACCCATAAACTAGCTTCACAATACCATCCTGGTGCCTTGGCAGTATTAGTTAGGTGTAAACAAGCCCAAAAGTGCCTTCAGTACGACCCTAAATGCTTCTAATAGATTACTACAATTTTTAAAATTATTCAATGGAATTTTCTACTGACTGAGAAACTGCTGGCTTGATGCCTTCAGACAAGTGTAACTTGATGATGACTAAGGCTATGGTTAGATTTTTTTCATTGTTTGACATTGCTTCAACCTGACAGGTGCCTTTTGGCATACCACAGTATATACAATGCACGCATCATGGACTCATCTTTGACCTCCTTTATGTCCCATTTCTTTTTGCTGACAGCCCAAGGTGTCAATTCGCAGTAGCGTGATGGCTTCCCTACATTTGTAAACGGGAATCATTTGTATTTTTCGTGGTGACTAGATAGATTGCAGAGACACTTCTCCTACTGTCTATGGGCTGAACATAGCTGAAAGTGAAGCATAGTGGCCACTTCTTTTTCAAATCAGTAACTGATAGTTGAGGTGCACGTTCAGTTGAAAACATTACCTCTGGCTGGTGCCATCCTTTCTTTTGATGTGGTATTGATGGGTTCACCAATCATAGTTACAAAAAGTAAACAAACCAGTATAAAGATTAATTAAGAATTTTAAGTTAGATTAGGGATCATAAAAAGGTAGGCCAGGGATATTGCTTACACCTGTGGATATATTTAATCCCTAATTCAATTATGTGCATACACTGAATCAGGGATTAAATGTCCGTGCAGGTGTAGGCAACTTCCCTTGTTTCCCTATTTTTTTTTTCTATGACACTTTAAAATTCCTAATTTTCCTTATACTTGTATATACAAGTGTAAAGAAAATTTTACTATTTGAGTAGGGATCGTAGAAATGAACAAGGGCGGTAATTTACACCTGTAGCTACACTAGTTGTCATTTAATTCCCACTTCAGTCATATACAGCCTGTCAATAGTATAGCTATGAAAGTAGGGGTTAAATGTCAACTAGTATAGCTTTAGGTGTAGATGACCTCTTGCCTTTTATGATCCTACTCAGATGTAAAATTTCTACACTTTTTTGTAATGACGTAATTCATTACTAGAGAACCATCACATACTTCATCAAAGGAAAAAATAGTGCCATGCAGTCACATTATAAATTGTGTACTAAACGCACACCCCAACAATCAATTAACATGCAAAGTGTAGTGGCCATTCCACTCCTATTTCAGTTATGTTCCACCCGTTATACAGCATAAAAAAAAAAAACGAAGGACAATACGAGAAGTGGCTCTGCAATCAATCCAGTCACTACAGAAATTATAACTGAATGTGCACCCCGACTATCAATTACTGAAACATGAAATGATCATTCCACTTCAGCTTTAGCTATTTCCAACAGTTTTACAGTGTTACAAATAAAGAACACTATGAGAAGTGCCTCTGCAATCAATCCAGTCATACTATGGAACTAAGTGAAGAAATGTCAAAAAGTGAAGAAATTGAGCCGATGCCATGCCACGCATTACCACCAATCAACACCTATATGGAAAAACAAAATGGAACACAAAGGAGGACAAAGGTAACTTCATAATGCATTCATTGTAGCTGCTGCAGTTTGCAAAAATGCATGTCTTGAGCCGAAGTGATGTCAAAAAGTGAAGAAATTGAGCCGGTGCCTTAACCATAGGGAAGTTATGCTAGACTAGAGGCATCAGTCAAGCAAGCAGTCACTCAGTCAGTTAATAGGAATTTCACATAAATTTTAAAAAAAATCATAGAAACTTGTTGGAAAGGTATAGGGTTGCTCCAAAAAACCTGTAATGTCACGGAAAAAAAACAACAACAACATGAGGCTAGTTTTTAGTTGATATTGTTAGGCAATAAAGGCCAAACTACCATGATCTGTACTCTACAGTGCTACCGTACTGTATGATACTACCCTCTACAGGTTTCAATGATATTATTTAGAGGTACAATCTTGAAAGATGCTTCCAAGATCAAACATTGCATAATGAATGTAGTGTTCTTGATACTACAGTCTTTTCCAGAAATTAATGCTACTGCAGCAGACTGTGCCTGTGAGGTCATAAAGTATTTCTTGAAGCAGCTATTTACAGATGACTTTCAAGTAAGAAGATATGCGCACTTTACAATTTAGTCTTTGTGTAAGCAACACATTTGCTATGAAGTACAGTATGTGCATTTTTATTATGTTTCATCATTTTCACAGGTGCAAAGTAGAAAATTCTCTTGTAACATGAAGCAAACAGTGTCCTTCTGCAACAGTGTGTTCAAAACTATTGTACATTTTAACAAATCAGATCCAGAAACTGTTATTAATCAGTATCAATGCATATTGGAAGGTCTATTTGTGTACTTTTTTCCTGAACCTAGTGATAAATTATTAGCTTATTCTCAAGCTGATATTATATGTTTTTTGGAGTTAACCAGTATACAAACCTCACAGAGAAGTGATGAACGTGTTCCAGTTATTGTGCATACAGAAGTGTTATCTTGGGCATCTTTGTTTCAAAACTGCATTACTGTATCAAAAATGAAAATTTATTTGAATAGAATTCTCAGGGTTGGTTGGAACATGAGTGTTAAAAAGGCTAAACCATTAAACTTTTATAAATCAGAGGTACGTAAAAGTATGTGTCTACAATAATGAAATACTATTAACCAATACTAATGTACTAAAGCTAAAGAATACAAACATCTGGGGGAATGTCCCCACCCAAAAACAAAAGTATGAGATTTTGGAGGCTTTAAGATTGAATTTTAGACTACCTTCAGTTTATGATTCAATGGTAACCAAAAAGCAAAAGTTTCCTAAACTGTAGAGAGTAGTCAGTTGAATACTCTAATAAAGTAGTTGTGACGTCAGAGGTAGAGGTTTAATAGATGTGATGTAATGAATGCTATTTAAACACAATTGCCTGCATTTGTAATAATCATGTTCAATCGCATAAAAATAGCTACTGATCTGCTGAAAATAACAGGAGCTCATTTAGATCTGCCATTGTTTTTTATACATTGCTTTGGTACATTATTACGTAAATTACAGTAATAATTTTTAGTGTATACGTAATGTTATAGGTTTGGAAACGTGTTGGACAGACAATATTTGATAATTCCCCAAAGGATACCACATTTGTATACACACCAATACATCACTTGAAATCTACAGGATGCAAAGTTAGCATATTAAATGTTATGATTGTACACACCAAAGTTTTTGTGCAAACTGTGTATTTTCCTTAGACTATACACATCTCTTCAATGCAGCAAACACTGGCTGATCTATACTTTTATACTGTGTTGGAAGAATTGGCTGGTCATATACAAAATGGTCACTCTAATTCATCAGTTATTACACTGATATCTGACATTGATGAGGTATGACAACTTTAAAGGTGTTTTTGCTGTTTAAAACTGAAAGTATTGCTTACTGCTAGAGGTCAAAAATGTTTGAGAATAACACTGTGGAGAGTCTTATGTTGCATATTGAGAGGCAAGCAGTATTGGAAGTGCTTCTGCAAGAATTAGCAAACAGTTTAGACAATAGAAGTAAACTTGCCAATGTAAGTGTGCATACAGCTTGCTATTGTATTTCATGTGTGTAGAAAAACTCTCCATATAAAACAGTAAAATATTTTATGAAACTAAAAGTAACTGGAGCTGATATATCTGGAGCAACTAAGAATAAAAGGCAGCCAAATTACTAGCCAATTAAGGGTGAAAGAAATTAATTTAAAAATACAGCAAAACTGAATGCAGAGTATAAGTCAATTATATAAGATCCAACTGATTAGTTTTGTTATTCATATTAGCTCAGCCACTTCAGCTTTTTTGGTCTCTGGTTTCTTTTACTTTTATGGACGTACCGTAATTTTACAGCCAAGCTGTTTTTTGTGGAGGATTTCACTTATTTTATGCATTAATATAAATTGGATTACATCATATGTATCATGGGTACGTGATAGGGGTGCAACAATATATCGATATATTGATATATTGTAATATTTTCTATCACAATACAACACAATGTGTGTGATGAAACATATCGATATATTGCGTATTGCAATATATTGCTGTGTTACAAAATATTGCATAATATTGCAGGGTTGTAATGGGCTGTGGCTTGTGGATAATTAGTCTATTCAGCTGCCATCCTCCTGCAAGGCAGGCATCAAAGCCACCAGAATGTAATTGTTGATGTTTTAGAAGCCACATATCCTAAACAAACAGTACTATTATAGTACTGCCTACTTGTACTGTAATGCCTATTTAATAACTGTTGGCCATTATAAGCAGCTTTTGACTGGTGGGTGTACACCACATGACACTAATGCTATCTGCTGTATCTTGTGAAGCTTAAATCCATGAGTTATTTACGCAAGTATAGCACTTCAACATCACCAAAGGCCCTAATCCAAATATTGCAATACAGCAATATATTGCAATACTTTTTAAGGCAATACGCAATATGGTATTTACTTGTATTGTTGCATCCCTAGTATGTGATTCAGACTCTGTTTATGGAGAGAAAGTCCAGATTTCATATGTGACTGGATTTTGTAAACCAACCAATTTGACACATTAACAAATTATGAAATAACTAAACTCGTGAAAAAACACTAACTGGCTAACAATTTCTATACTAAACTGGTCTGGTCTGCTATCTAGAGATAGATTTCTGTATGCATTCCAAGGTGCACGCAGAATTCTAGCAGTCTTCACAAGTCACTAAAGACAATGTTATTGGCTTGGCCTGCCAGGCAAATTATATAAAATGTGCATCCAGACTGCACAGAGGCATGTAATTTCTTGTTATTATATCCCAATTTGGTCCATGTTGAATCCACCACCCTCTATCCCGGTGTGAGCTCCCATGGCACAGATCTCATGAAAAATCTGTGTGATGTGGTGGGAACTACCCATAAATAGTTTTTATCTGTGAAATTTTTAGCTGCCATCATTGATGAGTTATTATCATTTAAAATACACTGTTTATCTACAAATGTATATATGTTGTAGTGGAAGAGTCACTTTTGCAAAATTATATTACATGTATAAATATGTAGCTCTTGAAACTATTAATGGCTACAGTATAGCCTAAATGTGAAAATCTGACTGATTAATAAGCAGGCTATCTATAGTTGATTGCATCCACCTGGGCCCCCACAATAACCAGAGTGTTATACATTCCAATGGTTTTGCACTGGAACAAGCTTGTTTTTATTCAGGGAACTGGATCTTAGCTGTAAATATCAATTATACTAAAGTTTTCTAGCTCATGATATGTATACACATTTGTGATTATTTCAGATGACAGCAATTGCTGATCAGATTAATAATTTGGTCAGTGAGCAATGCTACTATGATGTTCTTTTAATGCACTTAATTACAAAATATCATGGACCAAGAGGTGTACTGAAACGTTTATCTGAAGAAAATGAGTGGTGTAATTCATTCACATCGTTTAAGTCAATTATACAGGAATTACAAGTATGCATTAGATTTGGACTGTACAAAATTGTATTTCCTACATTATGCAGGATGATTCTCCTCCACCAAGTCATTTATTTCCATTTATGATTGATAATGATTACACTAATATTTGCATGTCTAATTTATACAAAGAGATCTGTAACAGACTTGCAGCTATTACGCAGGATACTACTGCAGATGCAGTTGAACATTTAATAAACTACATTACTTTAGAGTAAGCTTGTAATTAGTTGGTGGTATAGTTTTAGTTATTATACCTTGACAGGGAAGACTTTGAAGGTTTTAACAGGAAATACTGTGCTCGAATGATGATATGGCTATATGTATACCATGAAGTTTATCTGAAGCAGGGGATGGTTAGTTACTATATAATTGAATCTGAATGTACTTATGAAACTAAAGATTCTTAATATATATACTATTTTTATAGTACAATTCATACAAGTACAAGAAAAATTTAAGAATTTTGAAGTTTGATTTTGGATCAAAAAAAATGTAGTGAAACAAGAGAGGTCACCTACAGATATACTAGTGGTTAAATGTCAGCTAGTATATCTTCAGGTGTAAGCAACTTCCCTTGCTTCACTACTTTTTATTTTTTTTGATCCCTAATTGAACTTAAAATTCCTAATTTTTCCTTGTACTTATTGTTTTTGTCTGAATTCTCACCCCAACTATCAATTACTGAAATAGTGAAGTGGCCATTATGCTTCATTTCAGCTATGTTCAAGCCCATTGCACAGCTTTATAAACAAAGGACACTACATTAGAAGGACCACTGCAATCAATCCAGTCACAGTGAAAAACTTGCTCAATACAAATGTAGAGAAACCATCATGCAGAACTACCACGAATCGACACCTTGCACTGTCAGCTAAGATAAATGGGGCAAAAAGGAGGACACAGGTAAGTCCACGAAGCATGCATTATATGTACTTCAGTCTGCCAAAAGCACCTGTCAGGCTGAAGCAATGTCAAACAGCAAAAAATCAAGCTTGTAGTTTTAGCTGTTATCGAGTTACACTGTCTGCAAGGTATCAGTTAGGTAGGCAGTCAGTAGAAAATTCAGAAAACTCCACTAAATCATTTGTTTTTAAATTTTTTTAGCAACTTATTGGAAACATTTCAGGTCATACTGAAGACACTTTTGAATACTGACAAGGCACCATGAGAGTATTGTGAAGTATATAAGTTTCTGGTCAGTACAGATAGTGCAAACCTCCTAATATAGAGTACTACCATACTGTATGATAGCAACAAGGTAATGGGAGAATCAATAGAATTAAGAAAAAAGTTTATGTAGCATGTTAGTATAAATCAATAATGCATCACAATTCTGAATTAGCTACATTTAAGAAGCACTAGCTTTATATCCCTATATTAAGTGATGACATTAGAAAGACTACAACAAATGTAACCAAATTCGAGATAACCCAGCTCCCACTTGCACAAAATGGATCACTAATTTAATTGGCTACCAAATTTTACCCTGAATTCTTCAGATGGGAGTACAAGGAGGGTCCATGGGACTTGATCTCTGGCCTTCAATCTTCTCCATTTTCTATTCCCTATAAAATACCCACCCACCAGGGGCGGAGGAAGTAGTTGATATGAGGGGGGCTGGGCTGACCCAGACTTATGGAAGTGAGGTACTGGTTTGGTGAGGCAAGACCAAAAAAAAAAAAGGTCACAGCCAGCTGAAAATAGCTGCCCACCTCACCAGCTATGCATTTATAGCTGATAAACTACATAAAAATCCTTACATAGCTCGCTACACACTGCTCTAATACTGTGACTGCTTTATTAGAGTGACTGCTCTATTAGAGTATCTTGATCTTTATCGCGGTTTTTAGCCCCACTCCAAGAAGGATAATTTCGGCGTGATATAATTTTGAGGGAGCTTCAGCCTCCTAGCCCCCCCCTTTCTGCCGCCTATGCCACCCACCATATATATCTAATTTAAAAAGGATTCAACAATAAAAATTAACGAAACAAGGTGTATGAATGATGATATTGCAACATAACTATATAGAAAATTCCTACATTGGCGTCACAATCTGTTCTAAGGATTTTTCCACATAGATAGGTTGTAATATCACCATATATACCACTTTAGCATGGGCGTTCAAAGGCACCACTCAGGGTTTAACTCGCATATTCACCGGGCAATATCTAGATATTACCCGGGCAATATCATGGGAACGCGGTTTGTTCATGGCTTTGATGCCCAACCAGTTCAAAGATATGAAACGCTTTGACTCATTTTATTGAGCAACATGGAGCATTTTATTGTGGGTTTTAGTTTACAAATTAGGCAAGGTTCAGTGTAGTTGCTAAGTTTAGATGATTTGACAGTAACTAAACTACATTCTAAATGAATGATCTGTAAAATGATCGCTTGAGTGATGTGTGGATGCATATTACTACCCACTGCGCGGGGGGGGGGGGGGGGGGGGATGTCAGCCATTGAGCGTTTAAACATTTGTTTTTACAAAATGAAATATTTAAAAGGCTAGCTATGTGGGTGTAGTACTGCTGTTTACCGCAGCGTATAATATCTCTATGCTATAGTGTAGCCCACTCCATAATAAGAACCTACTATCTTTGCTCCATCGTTGAATCACGTGATATCAGTCTTTCAACTTATGATGCACTAGTTCAGCAGTGATTGTCTTTCAACTTATGGTACACTAGTTCAGCAGTAATTCATTGTTGAAGTCAGGTCTCACTTCTTGAGTAATCAACAGTGGATTTGTGTTCATCACAGATTCTCTGCACAACTTAACCTCACAGCAATTGAAATTAAGCAATAAACGTTTGTAACCACATCACTCAGTAGATTTCACCTTACTCTTTACTTTAAATGTGTGCTGAGTCTTTCCCAAAGGATTTCACCTTCAAATAATGCGCTCAGTTCATTGAGTTTAAAACTGTTGACACTTGTGACACAATCAAAAGTACAGAAAACCGCCAAAAATTCAACTCAAGACACAGCGACACCCAACTATTCTAATTAAAAGATCACGTGATACCTAGTACAAGACATTTTGGAGCTTAAAACAAGGATATTTAGCATTCCTTAGGAAATTTTATTGAAAATCGTGAGAAGTCATGACACAAAAAGCAAACAAAAATGAACCTAAAACAAAGCAACAACAAAATATCAAGAGTTAGCGTCCTTTGAAAATTGAAAAATAAGGAGGAGAAATCTGATGTAAAGACATGAAAATCTATATAGCTATGTGAAATCTTTGATGCTCAGTCAATGTAAAATGAAATTTGGAATGATATATCAATGGCAGCTTTCTAATTAACTTAGAATGAATTCTTTCAATCAAACAATTTAGTGTTGCAGTGGATACAGACCAAATAACATCACAGTAGTCGAAAAGTGGCATCACAAAAGCTGAGTATAATACACACAACACTACTGGAGGTAACGACTAATAACATTATCAGTTTCTAGATGTAATGCTACAAATATGCAAAGTCCAAGACAAAAAAGGTCAATCAAAACACCTAGATACTGACTCAGTGCTTTACCCGCTATTCTTTGACGGTTTCCATAGTGTTGTTTTAGTTCTAAGGAACTAGAACTAAATCTAGTTTTAGTACAGCAATTTAATTCTAGTTCTAGTACACTAGAACTAAACTAAAATTGTGATCTATTTTAGTTCTAAAGCTAAAATTCTTTCAACTTTTGGTTCAAAAACTAGAATTAAACCAAAACCTTTAAAACTTTTAGTTCAAGAACTAAAGCTAACTAAAAGGTTTCTCAAGCAATCCTACATAAAAGGGTATTTGTACTCTATAACCACTTAGCACTTTTCTTTGAAGGTGGTGTGATGCCTGCAAATGCTACCAAAAAACACTGTTATTCAGCATTAATTCTGCCTATTTAGGTTACTTAAGCTCAATTCTATTAGAGCTTTTGTTCATTTGTGCACAATAGCAAGTGGAAATAGTGCTGAACATCAAAACACCAAATCTAGAGTTTCTGAAAGTCTAGGGGGTGCTACCAAGGTTAGTATTTGTGAAGATATCTAACACTAAAACTAACACTAAAACTAACTAACTAAAATGAAACTAATACTAACTAAAAGTACAGAAATATGGGATACCAGAACCAATACTATGGTGGAACTGGGGTACTAGAACTAAAACTAACTAAAACTATGGCAGAATTGGGGTACTAGAACTAGAACTGAATTTGCTGTACTAAAATACACTAGGGTTCCAATAAGCATACAATTAGATTTATCAACATTTAGACATAAATGAGAGCTATGAAGCCAAGTAGCCACAGAATCTATGTCAAACTGAAACATGTTTTCATCACATGCAAATCTGAATGGCTACAATGTAGCTCTGAATCATCAGCATACAGATTAAACATACAGTGATTGACAACTGAGAACAGATCATTGATATACAATGTAAACAGCAATGGACTCAAGATTAATCCCAATAGAAATAGCACCCAAACTAAACAAATCACCATAAAATGAAACTCTGTTGTCACCCAGCTAGTAATTAAAAGTACAACTGTTAGATGGAATTAGATGTATAGCACAAATGTTTGTTTTCACTATGCTTTGTTTCAGCACTATTATAATGAATGCATATAGTTTGTGTTAATATATATTGGTTATTAATATTAACACAGTTGCTTATCTTGAACAGCATTAATATGTCATGTCTGTCATTACATTTGAACTTTTTTTAGAGTCAGCAACAAAAGCTTTTAGATGTACTGATAGAAAACAGAGACAAATTGGAGTTGTCTACGGAACATCTTCATGTTTTGAGATGTTTTCTAACTTGTGAAGCCATGATCAACATTCCTGAAGTTCCTAATTCTGTAAACCCCAATGAAGATGTATTGGAATATAATATAGTGGATGGTACAGTTAAAAAAAAGGAAGTATCTAAAGATGTACCTAGAAATGATCCAATATGGGAATTTTTTAATGTGAATAATTCTTTTAAAGGTATATTATTTTATTTATAGAACTGTGTAATGTGATTCTGTCATTAACTGCATAGATCAATCAGACAATGATTTGCGTAATGCAATGGCTAATTTGATTGCCATAGTGTTTGGTCTTCCTGATCAAAGCACACACATTTGGTATCACATGTTTTCTCCTTATATGCTTGATGACACATTCATGACTGGATTTATGGTACGTATATATGTATTTCTGTGCTAGTACTATTGTTTATTCAATGGAGTTATCTTAACAGTATTGTAATAAAATTAAGTCTGGGACATTATTTTATGATTGTGGGTGTGAAATAAATGAATACGGAGAATACGGAAGACGAGATTACAAAGTTTGTGCTGAAACTTGCAATCTGGATTTATATTCATGGTATTTGATGCTGTGGACCAACTTTGGGGCATTTAGTGTTGGTTTGCTGACCCAACCAGACATGGACAAGTACATTAAAGGTGAGCTGTACAATATTCTGTGATTATTGATACATCTACTGCTTCATTAAGGTTGTATCTTGTCTGATTGGCTGTCTGTCAGACACTATTGTTTGGCACAGCTGAGAACTACTTGGCTTCATATGCAAATCAACCTTTCTCTTGGTGATAAAGAAAGATCATGTTTTATAATGAAATCATTGTACAACCTTTTAGAAGTAAGTTTAATTTATACCTACATTAAGAATTAGCATACATGGTACTATAAAATAGCTATTTCAGTAAGGTGTTACATAAGCTTTGTTTAATTTATGCAGCCAACATTATCCAACCATCTGTCTATCTACAAAATACCTATCTGGGAATTTATGCTACCATTTGGGCATATAACTGTTAATTAACCTCAAAATAATCCCCTCAATTTGATCCTTTTGTATGATAACCCTTTTTGTTTCTGTCCCAGTTACCTTTTATGTAATGCTTTTTTTAAAGGAGCCAGTTACTCATTAACTCCAATAAGGTTTTGCACCAATCTCATCATCCAGAACTATAATTGATTTTAAATGCAGCTTCCTAAAGTCTGTCATTTGTTATTCTATAGTGCATAGAAGGTCACAGACTAACTCTTCCTTGAGTGTAATGTCTGTGTTAGGATCTGGACAGAAACATATAAAATTGGATGGAAATATAACTTGCAAATTGTCTACTTTATATTCCAGGATTGTCCTTGTAACCATTGCTATGTCTGTCATTATACAACCAAGTACTAAGAATAATACGAAATGTGGTTAAAATTACATCATAAAAATGATAATCGAATCCAAAACAGCCTAGCTGTAAAAAAGAGTGCGGCCCTCAAAATGGCAATGGTGAAAAAAGATGTGAAATTTAAGGTGCAGGCCAAGAAATGGCTGTGATGGTAGGTTAATGGTAAAAAATTTAATAACGACAATTCAGGTGAATTTTGTGCCAAGACAAAGCAGCACCAAATTTGCCTGAATTGTCATTATTAAAATTTTTACCATTAACCTACCATCACAGTCATTTCTTAACTGCCACCTTGGATTTCACATCTTTTTTCACCATAGCCATTTTGAGGGCCACATTCTTTTTTTACAGCTTGACTGTTTTGGATTAGATTTCACTTCTTTTTGCATTTGTATACCCCCAAAGCCAACCTATGGCCGGCTTTGGGGATTTTTTTAACCTGTCTTTTTCTTTACCACAGGAAGAAGAAAAAGATGAAGCAGATTTTAAATACTTTAACTATTTCTGATTTTATCAGTAAATGTACAAATTATATCATACAGTATGATAGTAACTGTATAGTAGGGACCACAAAGGAGTAGGCGTGGCCCACGAAATAATATCACCCAAAAATCAGCCTCAATTTTCCCTTACGACAATGAGGCAGTATTGGTGAGGTAAAACTAAGCCCAAACAAGCTTTCAGATCGACCCGAAACGCTTTCAACAAGTTGCTACGGAATTTAAAAAAATTTTTATTCAACGGAATTTTCTGACTGACTGAGTGACTGATTGTGACTGACTGACTGACTGATGCCTTCAGACAAGCGTAACTCGATAACGGCTAAGGCTACGGGCTTGATTTTTTCACTGTTTGACGTCGCTTTGGCCCGACAGATGCCTTTTGGCATACCGCAGTACGTATAATGCATTCTTCATGGACTTACCAGTGTCCTCCTTTGTGTCCCATTCATCTTTGCTGACAGGGAAAGGTGTCGATTTGGTGCCAGCACGTGATGGCTTCCCTTGGAGACGGAAATTGTCCTTATTTTTCATCGTGGCTATTTTGATATGCAGAGGTGCTTTTCAAACAGTTCTTGATTCGTACTGCTGTGTAATGGATTGAACATAGCCGACAGTGAAGCGTAATGGATACTTCATTTTTCAGACGATAATTAATATGATTGGGGCGCGCGGCACAATTTCTTTCTTTTGGTATGCGTGGATTGTGTAGGTGCTTTTCGAACAGTTCTTGATTCGAAATGCTGTGTAACCGGTTGAACATAGCTGACAATGAAGCGTAATGGATACTTCACTTTTCAGACGATAATTGATATAGCTGGGGCACGCGGTGCCTTTTCAGATGCGGTATGCGTGGGTTCACCAGTCATAATAAAATTATTTACAATAAAAGTTAACAAACAAGTACACAAAAAAAATTGGAATTTTCAACTAGAGTAGGGACCATAGCACATCGATAAAAAGTACCGAAACAAGTTGGAGCAGCCCATGATATTAAATCACTGTAAAACAATAAGAAGTGTTATATCCCTACTGTGAATTTCCGTTATGGTATCTTGAGCACAGTAGGGATATAACACTTCTCATTGTTTTACAGTGATTTAATATCATGGACTGCTCCAACTTGTTTCAGTACTTTTTATCGATGTGCTATGGTCCCTACTCTAGTTGAAATTCCAAATTCTTTTGTGTACTTGTATATATATAATACATATATTTATTACATGTCAATTATTCCCTACAGATAACTTCTTTGCAGCTGATTTCTCTACTGGGTGACTTGAAGTGTAACTGAAGTCTCTACTGGGTGATTTGTTTGCAGTTGAACTCTCTACATGGTGGTTTTTTTGTAGCTGAACTCTCTACAAGGCAACTTCTTCTAGCAGATGTCTCTACAGGGTGACTTGTTTTAGCTGATCTCTCTAAAGGGTGATTTGTTTGTAGCTGATCTCTATACAGGTTACTTGTTTCTAGCTGATCTCTCTTCAGGGTGACTGCTCTATTAGGATGACTGCTCTATTAGAGTATCTCGATCTCACACTTGCAACACCAAGTTGGATTTTGTGTTATAACTCTGTGGCTTTAAGTCTGATTCTTCTACACCATTGAAGATCCTTTCTAAGATGATTACTCCATCTGTACAACGATTTTAAAAGCATTACTCTAAGCGGTTTCTTTTGTAGGCGTGGCAAGTAGTCATTTTTTATTAGCTAATCTTGATTGCATACTTGTTACACACTGTTGGTTTGTGGTTTTCAGCTTGATTTCTTTCAAACCACAAAAGGTTTGAGGTTCAATAGTTAACCTATTTACCCACTGATTTTCAGCTTCTTCCCGTAAGCGGTTTACCTGTAGGCGTGCCAACATATTGGTGTTATTTTTTGTGAATAATCGCTAATAACTCTTTTCCTGTTTACCGTATTCCAGCCAAACTTGGTACCAAGATGCGCCTTTATACCCCCCTACTGTGTGCCAAATTTCAAGGAAATTGGATATGGAGTTCGGGTTTTATGGCAGTTTTTGTAAGTTTACGAAAAGACAAAGAAAAAGAAGAAAAAAATAAGAAACTAAGCCAATCTTTGAAGTCGCATATCTCGGGAACGCTTGAATTGAAGCAATTTCACTCAAATTGGGTATGTGGAGTAGTGAAGTTGGCGGGCATGTCCACAGCAAAATTCGTCTTGTTTCGTAAAGGCAGCACAGAGCTACGGAGGTGTGAAAATCGCATTTTCTTTCTTCTTGTCAATATACTCATGGGTGTTGCGTGCTGGCTTCTTGGCCGCATGACACACTACCATGTGTCTTGATAGGCATTCCAGCCTGATTTTTAATTTTGGAAAAATGTTTTTTTTTTATTATGCTCAATAGATAGAGTATTGAATGTCAATCTCAGAAATATATAGTTTGTTCGGTTGGAATTAGCTACTTTGCATGTACAGTGCTTAAAAACTGAAAAGGTACATTTTTTCTCAGGGGCTTTCCATATATTTTAAAGGGAAAAATGGCACAATTAAATCAGGAAGCCATCTAGCAATCTGGACTATCTTGAAACTGCAGTTTCTTCTAGCTGCAAGTTTGTACATGTAATGAGAGTAACTTTAGATCTGATCAGATCTCAGCAATCTTTGTAGCTATGCTTTGCGGTGAGCAAATATGCTTCACCTACTGCACACTTCTCAATACAATGGTGTATACCCATAGGCAAGTTGCTATCTCAAGTAAGTAAAAACATCAAGTTAACAACTTATAAAGGTAAACAATTAAAGTGGAGGTGCCACAATGAATCAGAAAATTGCTCTGGAGCTAAAGATCACTAACCCAAGCGAAATGACTACACACTTTAAAGTAAGCACCATTGACTACCTTCCACCTGACAGTACGTTTTTAAAGTTTTACAGCATTCTACATACATTACAAGGCTTGAAAAGATTACAAAACAACATAAAACTTACTTATATGTAACACACATGATAAAACTAAGATTTCCATGTGTGCACAAACCCCATAGTGATTTTCATCCTCATTGAGCTTGGATGATGGAGCCATCCCAAGTTAAACGCCAGTAGTTATTTTGTACCAGGGTTCTATTGGTGAATATATGGAGATTTTTTTTAATTAAAAAATCTCGGATACTGGAATGCTTAATAATAATAATAATGAATGAAGAAATAAATAAATAATGTTTGAGAGAACTACAAAGTGCCTAAAGCTTTGCACTCACTGGGAATAGAATTCATGTTGAATGAAGAGACAATCGTATAATGGGCGGGTGTTTTCATGGAGGTGATAGAAACGGTACGACTATTCTATTTAATGCTGATCAAAACAGCTAGCACATGACGCCCACTACAATGCAGATGATCGACCAGGTGGATTCAAACAGCGATCTAGATAAAAGAACTACTGATCATTTGTTTTTGAAATTGTTGCCAGCTGGCACACTAAGTCTCAAGTTGTCATGCTAGCTGCCAGTGGATGTGCTCCACGTAAAGGCAAGTAATTAAGATGGCCACGCCCAACACCAACACGAAGGAAGTTCACCATGTCAGCTGCACAAGACCAGGAAAAAGATTAATAGTGGTGTGTTTGTTTGTATTATTTTGTACTTCCACCTGGCTTGCTAGCCTCTAGTTGGCTTGGCTACCTCTAGTATTTGTAAATGGTATTGTAAAGAGCGTGGTATGTTTTAATGTTTTCTTGTATTGTACATTTTGTAATCATCTAGTAGTCCTGGCTTATGGATGGCTTGGCTGTCTCCCTTTATTGGCTTGCATACTGTATTGTGTATCACCTGCATTGTATCTCCTGTATTGTGTATCTCCTATTACAGTGCCATTGCCACACCACTGTAAATGTAATTTCATCTTGTAGTATATCATGTTATCATTTTAGGACATATGGCCCAGCTCATATCAAAAATAAAAACTTAGATAAACGTTTCTAGTGAAATACCCTGCTTCTTTTATCATTGACATCTGCTCTTGGAAACTTCAGCAGCCATACATGTCTTAATCCAGTACCCTGATTTATCCTCATTAAACATTATAATTTAGGACTGTTTAATGGATGTATAAGCTTCATTGCTTGCAGGCATGAGATTCAATACCATAGATACGAGAGCATGTGCTTGTACCTCAACTTGTGAGAATCATGCAGGAGGGGCAGTGACAATGCATTATGTGGTCTTCCATGGTTGGGTATTCAATACAACGTAATAGTAGCAGGCCCTCACAATTGTAATTGCATACATTACCTAAGTTTACTCTATGTGCATCTTTTCCATCCACACACACTGTGCTGGTCATGCACTGTTGTACATGCCCCATATGTAACACTTTCACACCTCAGATCAAAGGAACCACCCTGGCTACATATGAAATGTAGCCGGTCTACAACTGGGCAGTGATTATATAGACGTTGATGCTGAAATCGATTGTGGGGATCGATCAACACTCACGTGATCAGGATGCACGACTTGGATTTCACTATGAAAATCACTCAGACGGAGAGCGTTTTGCTATCCTCGCCATCCTACGAGTTGAAAAGCGTTGGGCTAAGGTGAAAACTAGTGCTATAGCTTATTCATCAATGATTTCCGCACGTTTTCGAATACAGACACGCCCCCATCACAAAGCTACCACTCTGCGCAGAGTAACCGCTCTACAAACAAGCTTGCCTGTCTAGACGTTTAGTGAACTACGTAGTTTTCCATAAACGATTCAATAGCACTGATTAAAACATTAAGCTCGCGTAGCAAAAATTCTCCATGATATCTCTAGGATATGTCCGTTTATCATAACCAAACATAACCAGAACGTACTAGCTACTGACCCATAGTCGAAAATTTTAAGTATGCATATATAATACATCCAGTGGCTGCAATTGTATTGGCTTGGGTGATTGATCACCCTGTGCAGGCTATCAGCCTAATAAGTGTTACATATTAGCTGTATTTGCCTGATGTGTATGCCCTCTGCCCTCAGGCCTGTCATGTATGCCCTCTGCCCTCGGGCCACAGGCCCGAGGGCAGTTGGGCATACATATCAGGCAAAGCTCTCATGCCCATGTTACAACTATTACTTGTAGACTGTCCCATTGGTGGTTGTATGTGCCCCGGGCCTAGAATAATAATTATTATACAACCAAGTACTAAGAATAATAAGAAATGTGGTAAAAATTACATAATAAACAAATAAATAATAATTAATGTTTGAGAATACTACAAGGCCTACAAACTTGCACTAACTGGGGTTCAGATCACTGGTGAACAAAGGTACAAACATAAAATAATTTGTAGTTTTTGTGTTAGTGATTGAAATGGATTACGCCAATTCTATTTTACGCCAATCAAAACAGATTAGCATGTGACTTGCATTCCAATTAGTGTCAGTGCATTTTTGGAACAGGTGTTACTGAATATAAAAGAGACAAGCGGAAGCAACAAAATGACGAGCCGTCATCTATGAAATTAGGCATAGAAATGTAACTATTAATTTCACCGATAGCTATTTGCCTTACCATTTGCCATTTTATAGGTGACTGATGGCTTAACACCACCAGTGCTTCGCCTGTTTGTCAGGAATTGGAGAGAGGGCGCTTGCAGAGTAACGTTGTAAGAAGGGTGGAAGTAAGCCATAGTATTGTACAATTGAGATGCTCTAATACAGCAGTCACTTAACTGTGTATAATAGAACAACACACAGTTACTTGCTATTAACAGTCTAGCTCTCCTAAAATTAGTACTACAAAAGCTAAACTCTGTGTGTCTAGCTTACAAACTTGCACAGATTGATATACTCTAATAGAGATTGATTAATTATTGATTTATTATTTTATACTCACAACAATCGGCACAATGCCATTTCTGCTTGTTTTGCCCACCACAATAACAAACTCACCAGTGGGATGTGCCTTTTGTGGTTCCGACATATGTTTGCCTTCTATGCTTTGTTAGTCCTTTTATCTTCATGGTCATCTTCTCCTTCATACCACCAAGGCATTAATTTTCCATATTGATATTATCCTTGAAGGGGTGTATTTAGAAACCACAAAACTATTTAAGGTGCTTAACGGACTGTACCTAGACTTATAAAGCGATAACACCATGCCTCCTTAAATAATCAGAACATGCCACAACACCTCTAATAATCAGTTCATACCCCTCAACAATCTGGCTCCATAAAAAGCAAGGTATTACACCACACCCCATCTTACGTAGCTGAGTACCGAGATTGAGATTCTCTAATACAGCAGTCACATATATTTTATAGTTACACTCTAACAAAAAGTTAACCAACCAGTGCAATTAAATCATTAATTAATGAAGTATGTTCCAGTGATAAAAATTAGTGAATCAAGAGATGATGGTAGCAACGTAGAAAAATCCCTACTTTAGCACTGAAAGATGGTAAAAACATGCCAACTTTGGAATTTTCTCACATTCCTACAATGCCAAGTAGGTGAATTGAATTGAATTGGATATTCCCTCATAGCTACCACCGTCTCTTGTTTCACTACTTTTTATCGCTGGAATCCTACTTCATTTAAATTAATAACTAGTGTACATAACATCTACAAATAATGCTATTGCATATGTTAAAGTGCTTCATGTAACAGTGTGATTCACAGTAGCATCAATAAAGCACATGTATAGTGTACTAAGGGATAATTATTTACTTGTGGTATCTTGCAGTTTGCCAATATTCTGAGCACACGTGTGTACGTAATTATTATGTTGTTTGTAATCATAATTTTTCACTACATATTTTTCACTACACATACAGCACTGATGTGTTATGTCTAGTTTTATTTCTATCAGTTAGGACATAACAGATCACTTCAAGGAATATTTACAAGTCAAAAGGATGTTGATGATTATCAGTTTATTTGGCACAAGGATATTTATAAGCCAGCCATTGAAAATATTCAGAATGTTGATCCGATTTGGGAGTTACCAGTATTGCAGAGAAACAGGTAATAATAAATAAAATATATGTACAAGTAGAAGGAACAAGGTGATGTTGTGCTACTTCTAAAAACCAGGCGCTAGTTGCATAGCTGGAAATATATTTTATTTAACTAAGCTTCTGTTTTGTAATAATGCTGTTATTGTAATTTTGGATTTTGGAATTTGTGAATTATTTTATAATTCTCTAATTATGTTGCTATGCATTGTTAAGGAAATGCATTTAGAACAAACCACTTTCAACAACCTGTTACACACAGAAGTATCTTCTCAACTGTTTTATAGTTTGTCTGTAGTGTTTCCCACAAATTCTCTCTACAAAACCTCAAGGCTACCCTTCATTTTTGTTCGCATAGCTACATAAGGACACGCCCCTTTTCGAGTCTAAGATATGCACATTTCCTAGTTGCCTAAGAGGCCTGCTATGGTGTTTTTCAGTAGTTAGATACACGAAGAACCCAATGGGAAAGTAGTTCACAAAGTGTGTAGAGAGTTGCTACACCTGTATTTCAAACCAGCAAAAAGAAACTGTCTCAGTGCAAACTTTACCTATCCTCAAGTTTAATGCGAGCTTCATTTAGTGTTTAATTTCATAGGTTGACTGATTTGCTCACATGGGTGCATATGGACAAACAGATAGGTAGATAGGTACACACCACACTTTTACGAAAACAATTTCAGTAAACCAGTGCGCTTGGTTTAAAAACTAGGAATTTTAAGTTGGATTAGGGATCAAAGAAACAAATTTGTGAGACAAGGGAATAGCTAAAAAGTGGTGAAACAAGGAAGGTTTTCTATACCTGCAGATTGCTCTTTGATCCCTAATCCAACTTAAAATTCCTAATTTTTCCTTCTAGTTGTTTGTTTACTGTTAAGTTTTATAACATAATTATGAAGGATGAACCAGCACATACCATATTAAAGGAAGAATGGCACCAGGAATGCCATAAAAGTAATTTTGCATCAGTACCAGTGCCTCAACAATCAATTGTGCAATAGAAAGGAAGTGGCAATTACACTTTGTTTTCAGATATACTCCGCTCATTACACAGCATTACAAGTGAAGAACAGTATGAGAAGTGTCTCTTCTATTAATCTAGTTGCCATGGAAGGTACAAACAATAGGGAAGCTACTGCCACAGAGAAGCCATTACGAATTGACATTTTGCATTGTCAGCAAAAAACTGGAACATAAAAGGAGGACAGAGGCAATTCCATGATGCGTATATTGTACATACTACAGTTGGCGAAAAGGCACATCTCAGGATGAAGTGTGATGGTTGGTCTGAAGACATTTTTGGGCTTGGCTGTGCCTAAACCAATGCTGCCAAACTGTCATGAAGGGAAATTGAGGCTAGTTTTAGGGTGAGAGTTTTGGCTGAAAAGGCCTAGTTCCAGTACTACTGTACTGTATGATGTACATGTTAACTGTAAAGTTATAAGTATATATATATATATATATTGTAAATTAATATCCTTTGGTTTGTATATCAACACACGTGGTAGTGTGGGGTCAATTTAATATCACAGCAGCAAGATCTTTAGGTGGCTAATATCTAGGGGCTTATCTGCACTTTTTTAGTATTGGTTGCTATAATGTATGTGTGCATGTGCCCTAAATATGGTTACAAAGATACATAGCAGTTGCAACTGCTTTAGCCCAATAAGCATTACTCAAACCTACATGTGTAAGTATTGACCTGGCAGCTTCTACCAATGTGTGGTTTCAGCATTCTGATACTCCATTTTCTTGGGGGTAAATAGGCTGCTATGAGCTCTGATCAAATTACACATTTCTTCAAGCAAGACTGAAGATCATTTTTATATTTTGTAATTTATTTATTTATTAAGGCTTTACAACACAAGTGTTGAAGGTCTGTAGGACACCTGTTCCTACAACCTATTTAAAGTTGTTACAGAAAGTATGTTTGAAAAGGTGGAGAAAGGAGAAAAAATACATGACTGAACCTGGGCAGCCTTGAACCTGCAGCCATCTGATTAACACTCATCATCTGACAAATATTCACCACCTTTATCTGCTCTCAAAGCCTTCTAGACTCAGTCTTCACAGAGGTTAAACATCTGACTTTCTCCTTAAAAGTAGGGTCTACAATAAGATGTGTAGTCATCAGTAAATGTGAAAAAGTAATGGCTTCCACTAAAAGATTGTGTTTGCTTTGGACCACATGTGTCAGTATGTACTAACTAAAGCTTCTTCTTTGATTTTCCATCCTTCAGTGGATGGTGTGGTTTTCGTTGACACTTTCTGTAAACACAAGCTTCACCAAAATTCAAATTACCTATTCATTGTATGTCAATTAACATCTGAGCTCTCCCCTTATTGAAGCAATTATTTGGGGTTGAAATGATTCTGGTGCCAAAGATCGATCTTGCTAGTACTTTGTAGGATTGCACCATTATTTTACCATTGGTATATTGCCACAAATTGATTAATTGCACTCTAATCAAAAAGTAAATTGGACACAAAGAAGGATAAAGTAAGCCAATAATTCGTGAATTGTACATACTGTGGTATCCCAAAAGCCACCTTTCAGGCTGAAACAGTGAAAAAATCAAACCCATAGCCTCAGCCATTATTGTTGTCTGAAAGTATACATAAATTGTTCAGTCAGTCAGTCAGCCCGAAAAATTCCACTTAATATTTTTGTATTTGTAGCAAGTACTGTCTCTTTGTGGCTTGATTATGCCTAAAAAAATACTGCCATGTTGTCGTGAAGCTGGTTTGTAGTCAATATTTTTATGGGAAAGTACAACCTTCATGAACCCTACTATACAGTACTACCATACAGTATGATTACATTACTGTGTGATTTTTATTGTTTAATATATAGAAAACTTGATCAATGTTATCCTCATATTCCTACCAAACATGACTTTGTGAAAAGTATGAACTCTGCCAGAGAGGGTAATAGCAATTATTTGTATGTATTGGATCGTTTTAATTTTGACCAAAAGCGATTGCGAATTGGTGGAGTTCTTTTGCCAGATCTTGTTGAATTCTATCAGTGGATACACACACATTTATCACATATAGTGACTTTTGAAAAGGCCAAAAGTATCAATATTGGCAAGGTTATTGACCTAAGTACCAGACGATATTCTCAAGAAGAATGTAGTCATCTCAAAAGTCTCTTTGAAAGGGTTAAAGGTAAGAAAAACTAATATAATGATTATGTACAGATTTTATACTGTTTATGCATATTGTAATAATAGCATCTTACTTTCTAAATTAAATCTGCTATGGCATAATGTTAATGCTTTTAATCCAACAACTGAATGTGTTACTATATAATACTCTCAATAGCAGCTTGACGTATTATATTGAAATACGTCAAGCGATTAGCCAATAGAATTAGTGTTACACTTGTTTGTCAAGGTCCCATGACAAAAATCTATAATACTACTTTGATTGGCTAAAATAGTGTGGTGTGTTTACATTAGAAGTAAATGTCCGATTTGACAACTATTGTTACCATAGTGATAGATGCCCCCAAGGTATGACACAATATGGTTGCTTAGCAACGGTTGCTATGTAACTGTTGCTAAGGTAAAAGTCATTTTGAGACCATAGCAATGGTTGCCAGGCAACGGTTGCTAAGTGTGATTGGTCTTTTGCAGTGGTTACTTTTTGAATTTCTGTTGCCTAGTAACAGTTGCTAAGGTTGTCGGATTAATTTGCAATAGGACGGATGGCTGTGGTATTCGGGATTAATAGTTCTCGCATTGTAAAAAGGAAGGAAATAGTGCTCGGCTTCGCCTCGCACTATTTTACTCCTTCCTGTTTACAATGCTTGCACCATTAATCCCGAATACCACAGCCATCCGTCCTATTACATATACTAATACTGGGGATCATTAAAACCCGGACCAGTCAAAATATAATTACTGGATGCAACTGTACAGCTATATAATGTTTGTAACTAGTATGTTGTGTTAAACTGCAAATATGTGATGTATGTTTTCCAGCAGGCCAGTGCCTGCACAAAATCATGCAGCTTTATAGTTAGCTATAATAGCTAGTGAATTTTGTACATATATGCTTGTTCTTAAACGTATGCTACTGTATCCCATGATTATGAGTCATGGCTCCAGCATATGATGCCAGCAAGACCAAGTGCTATATATTTTTGTATGTTGAAGATGTGGGTGGACACAAAGGCGCATATCATACAGTACGATAGTAACTGTATAGGAGGGACCACAAAGCAGTAGGCGTGGCCCATGAAATAAAATCCCCCAAAAACCAGCCTCAATTTTCCCTGACGACGATGAGGCAGTATTGGTGAGGTAAAACTAAGCCCAAACAAGCTTTCAGATCGACCCGAAACGCTTTCAACAAGTTGCTACGGAATTTTAAAAAAATTTTATTCGACGGAATTTCCTACTGACTGTGACTGGGGAAGTAAGTAAGTAATTGACTGATGCCTTCAGACAAGTGTAACTCGATAACGGCCAAAGCTACGGGCTTGATTTTTTCACTGTTCGACATCGCTTTGGCCCGACAGGTGCCTTTTGGCATACCGCAGTACGTACAATGCATTCTTCGTGGACTTACCAGTGTCCTCCTTTGTGTCTCATTCATCTTTGCTGACAGGGAAAGGTGTCGATTTGGCGCGAGCACGTAATGGCTTCCCTTCGAAACGGAAATCGTCCATATTTTTCATAGTGGCTATTTTGATTGCAAAGGTGCTTTTCAAGCAGTTCTTGATTCGTATTGCTGTGTAATGGGTTGAACATAGCCGACAGCGAAGCGTAATGGATACTTCACTTTTCAGAAGATAATTAATAAAATTGGACCATTTCTTTTGGTATGTGTAGATTGTAGAGGTTTTTCCGGAAAAGTTCTTGATTCATATTGCTGTGTAACGAGTTGAACATAGCTGACAACGAAGCGTAATGGATACTTCACTTTTCAGACGATAATTGATATAGCTGGGGCGCGGTGCCCATTTCAGATGCGGTATGCATGGGTTCACCAGTCATAATAAAATTGTTTACAAAAAAAGTTAACAAACAAGTACACAAAAAAATTTGGAATTTTCAACTAGAGTAGGGACCATAGCACATCAATAAAAAGTACCGAAACAAGTTGGAGTAGTCCATGACATTAAATCACGGTAAAACAATAAGAAGTGTTATATCCCTACCGTGCATTTCCATTATGGTATCTTGAGCACAGTAGGGATATAACACTTCTTATTGTTTTACAGTGATTTAATATCATGGACTACTTCAACTTGTTTCAGTACTTTTTATCGATGTGCTATGGTCCCTACTCTAGTTGAAAATTCCAAATTTTTTCGTGTATTTGTGTTATAAATGTTATCATATTTCTAGCAGAGGCAGTGGAGTAGGCCAAAGAGTGGGGGGCCAACTTTGGTAATAAAATTTATACAGTAGAAGTTGAAGTATTAATGGCATTCATGGGGGTCTGGGAGCTTGTCCACAGGAAACTTTTTCACAGTTTAGAAGCTCTGAGAGAGTATATTAGACAATTTTATAGGGTTACTGAAGCAACTACTGACAGTAATTAAACAAAATATATAAGTGACTGTTCTATTAGAGTGATTGACTGCTCTATTAGAGTATCTCGATCGTTTCTTTCAAGCTTTGTACAGCCAGTAAAAGTGGGTCCCATGGCTCTTCTGGCCTCCTGTTTCCACTGCTTATGGTTTGTGGTATTCATATTAAATTCAGTTTCAGTGAAACTGCATAGCCAGGGCCCTTGATGGGACCCATCTGGGACCCCTTTCAGGCTGGAACCTGGGGAAAAATGCCCTAGTTCCCCCCCCCCCCCCCCCCCCCTCTGGGCAGCCCTGTCTGCTAGTAAATAACTTATTGGTTGAACATATAGTGCATTTTAACACTCATCTGTAGGTATCATTGCTATAGTGATTAGTTTTACTCTATATTTAACATTTTGTTTTGGTTAGTGAACTACAATGATTATTTGGCTGAAAATGGAGGAGTTGTTTCTCATGCAACCTGCCAGTTGGCTTTAAAGGCCACTGATGTGCACAGAATTACTGAGAACACTCCATTAATTCGATTAGTCAGCCATGAAGATGAAGACACTGGAAATGATTGGCTGTATATAGTTGTAACAGATATTGTAAGTATTGATATAATAAAACACACACACACACACATAAACAGAGTTGGAAAAGTAGGATAATAAGCTACATTTTGTCAACTAGTACCTTTTGTGACTATTCATGTAAAATATTACTTTTGAAGTAACTATGCGATACATCCCAGTATGTAACTTGTTACAACTACCGAAAAAGCAACTGAAGTTAAAATAGGAGTTACTGAGTATCTGGTGTTCATATTGTTACAAGCTTGTAATTTGCACCATGAATACTAAAGACAGACTAAATAGTTAAATGCAATACACTCTGTGTAAAATGCAATACACTCTGTGTAACTCATAAGTTAGGCCATGTGATGGGTAAAAAAGCCATATTTCACTTGCAAGTAATTAACATTTGGAGCATGCATATGTATCTGGTGCCAAAATTATATTGCATGCTGCAATTGTTTACACATTCTATACACTGGTAATCCTAATCTTTTATACCTTACAGATTGAAAATCACAATGCTTTCTTACAAGGTGTGTTGGATCATGCAGAATCTTTATATGAAAAGTACCTTCCACTCAATCCTCCAAAACTACATCCCACAGAAGTTACTTCACATAACTGCATTCCTCCACCTAATGAGGTTGATTTTATGAAGCTTGTTCATCATCACTGCTTATTTAATAAAGCAGAACTTAATCAGTTGTTTGACTTTGATCAGTTGGAGCAAGATATTGTGACACGCTTTATTGTAGGAAAATTACAAATATTGCCATCTAGCTTGGTAAGAAATGTATTTCGATTCAAAAACTACTCACCAGTTGAGGGAAATAGGTGAGATTTGCTTAAGGCTAATTAATTTGTTGATATTATAAATGAGGAACTAACGTTCTAGTAGTAGCTCAGGAGTTGTAGCCCCGTGTGTTAGGTGCGATATCCATAGTTTAAATCCATGTTAGAAGACATACCCAGGTTCAAGACACATGATAGTGTGTCTTGTGGCCAAGAAAACCAGTGCGCCACACCTTGGGTATATTGGCAGGAAAAAAGAAATTGCAATTTTCACTCATACATAGCTCCATGCTCCCTTGTCCAAATGGAATGATTTTTACACTGCAAATCCCTCCATCTTCAGCAGCATTCCACACAACAAATTGGAGCAAGATTATCTTATCCATTAATGAGATACAAGTGCTCAATTTTTCTTCGTTTTGGAGAGCTTAAATTTATCTCTCTTTTGCACACTTTATGAAAACCATTCAAACACATAGCTTGATTGCCTTGAAATTTGACTTAATTCAAGGACTATTCACATACAGTGTACCAAGTTTGGTGCAGATCTGATTGATGTTCACAGAGTTATGGTTAGTTATTTACGTTAATAAAAGATTAATATCTTGTCACTCCTACAGGGTAAATCATGCTTGTGGTGAAAATCTGTCTGTGCATAGGTTAACCATCATAGCTCAAATCTTATGCAGTTTAAAACGAATAACTGTGACATCTATAGAGTTAAAAAGAGAAAATCAATTTGGTGTAAAATTGCGATGTCAAAATACTCTGATAGAACAGTCACCAAGAAATAGAAGGGCATGAATGTCAAAAATAAACTGTCCACAGGATTTGAACCAGGGACTTCCATACCCATTTCCCAAACTCTTCACCACTGAACCGCTGCTATCAGCTGATTAACTTCTACCTTATAAATGAGAATTTTAGTAAAAGGTTATAAATATCATAGATCTACCAATGGAGAATCTAGGATATCATGTGTATGTTCTAATGGAAGTCCTTTAAAATGTGCACCTTTAAAACATAGTCAGATAAAGTCTGCTATAAGATACTACAGGAAGAAGGATTAATAATATGGGGATCAAGAAAATGTAGTGAAACAAGAAATATATAACGGTGAAATAGGAAGGTTGCCAATACCTGTAGATATACTAGTGGACCTTAAATCCCTAACTTCAGTCTGCAACCATGACTAGGGATTAAATCTCCACTAGTAGATCTGCAGGCATAAGCAACCTTCTTTGTTTCACCACTTTTAGCTATTCCCTTGTTTCACAATTTTTTTTTCTTTGATCCCTAAATTAACTTAAAATTCCTAATTTTTCCTTCTACTTGTTTGTTTACTTTTTTATAACATAATTATGACAATAGAACAAGCACATACAGCATTAAAATGAAGAATAGCGCCAGGAATTCCGTAAAAGTAAACAAATCATGTACCCCAACAATCAGTAATGTAACGGAAAGAGAGGTGACCATTACGCTTTGTTTTCAGCTGTGCTCCACCCATTACATAGCATTACAAATGAAGACAGTATGAGATGCATCTCTGCAATCAATCCAGTTGCTATGGAAAATACGGGCGATAAGCACAATAATCAACACAGCCCAGTGAAGCTGGATCACACTATCACTACTCAACATCTTGCATTGTCAGCAAAAAGAACTGGAATGCAAAGGAGGACAAACATGATGCACATAATGTACATACTAAAGGAACATCTTGGGATAAAGTGACAAAGGGTTTGGGGTTGATCTGGGCTTGGCTGAGCCTAGAACCAAGCTGTCATGAAGGAAAATTGAGGGTGGTTTTAGAGAGATGTTTTTGGCTGGAATTCTTCATGATCACTAATATACAGTACTACTGTACTGCATGATTATAATACAATATAGACATCATTGTATCTGGACAAAATTGGATAAAAACAAGCAAAGCCAGTGCTATGGGGTACGTATCTTAAACACAAAAAGAAGTGAAATCCATGCAAAAACAGCTAAACAACTGATTCATGCTAAGCTAATCTGTGTGGGCTTTAATGAAAATTGTGAAAGGAAAGGTAGAAATGGCTGCAATGATGTTAATACCATTTAATTTTATAATGCATTACTAACATTTATTGCTATTAACATCACTGCAGTTGGCTGTTACCTCAACTTTTTCACCTAGGCTTTTGAAGGCTGCATCCTTTTGCAGCATGGCTGTTTTGCATGGATTAATAACACAAGATTAAAACTGAGTTGAGGAACTCTCACAACCAAGACTTATTTTGATGTTGAGGTTTTGTTGAGCCAGTAGCATTTACATAGTGAAGTAATGTATTTACACAAAACATAGTTAAGTACAAAAACTAAACAATTACAAAACTAAATAATTACACAAAGATTAACTACACAAGTGCAAATACAGCTGAGACTTACGTATAGGTGTTACTTCTATAGACCTAGCCTTTTTTTATTCACCTTGTCATTGTTGTGACTAAACTAATAAAGGTGTACCCGCACAAAATGTGCATGATACTAAGACAATTGTGTGCTATCGTGTGGATTTGAACATTACTAATGATCAAGGAGTAATCACATCATTACATACCAACAAAGTCATGATTACACATAGCTACTGATGTGCACACATAATTTCTTCAATTGTGTGTGGCACTAACATCTAGCTATAATGTTGCTGGCTTCATGAACAAAGAGTGACTGATGTAATAGTTTTTATAATGTAGGTTGGCCTTGTTCACTGGAATTTCTGCGTATCTGTGCAGTACTCATGTAGGTCCCATTACAACCATGCACATACATAAAATTAGTTTTGAGCGGCAGACAAATACCACAATTGGGATGTACTCTACTTTGTTTGGATGATGTTACTTGAACTAACATAAAGTGCCTGAGTGTGGTAGGAGGATCAGTTTACCAATAGTTGATGCATTACCACAATGAGCTATATTCTAATTCAACTTGCATTTGTCACATATAGTGGTATATATTCAGATAGATTGCATGTGTTGTCAATTAGAGTAACTGAATTGGAGTTCCATTTCTACATCCCAGTCATGGTGTTGTTTTTTACTTAATACATGATAAAGTGTGTATGCAAGTATGGGTATTCAAGTTAATCAGCTGTACTGAGCAAGAAGGTCAACACC
This sequence comes from Dysidea avara, assembly GCF_963678975.1. Classification (NCBI taxonomy): domain Eukaryota; kingdom Metazoa; phylum Porifera; class Demospongiae; order Dictyoceratida; family Dysideidae; genus Dysidea; species Dysidea avara. The sequence continues at coordinate 21,228,381 of NC_089279.1, read as the reverse complement.
AGCATGTGTACTTGGATAGAGAAGAGTTGTATTTTATTTGCTTTCAGAAATAAGGTATCAGCATAGCCTTGGTGAATCCTTTATATGAAGAGTGGTTGCTCAATAGAGCTGCATCCAGGAAGATATTTCTGGCGAGATACTGTCCAGAATGGACATCTGTCTATAGTCCCTGACCTGCTTGTCTCTTGTCACACAGTCGCAGTAGCTATACTTCGTCTAGCGCACAGTGGGATAGGCCTTAGGATGTCTATCCTTGTAGTGGACAGCGTAGCAGGGTGCAGAGTGTGTATTTCCGGCAAATCTTCCTTGTTTAGTCTCTGTTAAGTAGCCTGATAGAAATAATGATTGCTCGTAGACTTGCCACACCTACTACGAAACTCTCCTTTATTGACTGTTTCCTTCTCCCTTGCAGTGTTGTGCTGGTAATTTTCCATTTAGGCGTCCCTGACCTGCTTGTCTTCTTGTCGCTATCCCGCTGTGCGCTAGACGAAGTATAGCTACTGCGACTGTGCAACAGGAAGACAAACAGGTCAGGGAATCAGATGTCCATTCTGGACAGTCTCTCGCCAGAAATATCTTCCTGGATGCAGCTCTATTGAGCAACCACTCTTCATATAAAGGATTCACCAAGGCTATGCTGATACCTTTTTTCTGAAAGCAAATAAAATACAACTCTTCTCTATCCAAGTACACATGCTGGTGTTGACCTTCTTGCTCAGTACAGCTGATTAACTTGAATACCCATACTTGCATACACACTTTATCATGTATTAAGTAAACAACAACACCATGACTGGGATGTAGAAATAGAACTCCAATTCAGTTACTCTAATTGACAGCACATGCAATCTATCTGAATATATGCCACTATATGTGACAAATGCAAGTTGAATTAGAATATAGCTCATTGTGGTAATGCATCAACTATTGGTAAACTGATCCTCCTACCACACTCAGGCACTTTTTGTTAGTTCATGCAACATCATCCAAATGAAGTAGAGTACATCCCAATTGTGGTATTTGTCTGCCGCTCAAAACTAATTTTATGTATGTGCATGGTTGTAATGGGACCTGCATGAGTACTGCACAGATGCACAAAAATTCCAGTGAACAAGGCCAACCTACATTATAAAAACTATTACATCAGTCACTCTTTGTTCATGAAGCCAGCAACATTATAGCTAGATGTTAGTGCCACACACAATTGAAAAAATTATGCGTGCACATCAGTAGCTATGTGTAATCATGACTTTGTTGGTATGTAATGATGTGATTACTCCTTGATCATTAGTAATGTTCAAATTCACACGATAGCACACAATTGTCTTAGTATCACGCACATTTTGTGCGGGTATACCTAGTATAGATTATTTCATATTTTGTTTTATAGTTGTATGCGACTGTGTTTTAAAATTTAAATGGCTGTTGCAGGGTGTACATACAACAAAATTGCACCAAGATTTTAATCATAATAGCTGCTTCTCCTACAGACCCAATAAACCTTGTACCAGCAAGAAACCTGTGTAATGAAATCTGTGTATTACAAAATTTAATAATTATATGATGTATCTCAATTCATTGCTAGGATAATGTTTGCACGTTATGTTTATCTTTAGCTTAGAATGTCATGTTGATTTGTCTGCTATATCTCAAGAACTACCAATTATGTATAAGGTATGAGGAATTAGTTTAAGCAAGTGATGTTCATAATGTATCATCATGTACTGTATTATACACAGCAACCACTTGAGCCTAAATTGGTAAAGAAATTAGAATTACACTTCCAGAATTCTACTTACTATGCCATTAGTGAAATAACTGATGGCTTGAGAATTGTAATGGGATATCTAATTCAGGTTGTTATGATGAAAGTAATAAATGCAGCTGTTTACCTTTGTGTTTTGTGGCATACATGTAGTATAAATTGCAAGGTTGGGACCTTGCACCATTTACAGAGCTCGGTCAATATTTAAAAGATTTTTACAAAACTGATGAGCAAGTATTTATGAAGATAGGTATCAAAAGGTAGTTGTTTATTGTTGCCTTGTGCTTTGTAATCTGTTATTCTTTCTAGTATAAATGATAAGCAACTAGAGCTCCTTAAGAGTATTACAATGCGAAGATTGTTTAATTGCTTGAAGTTATTTGTTGAGTGGATACACTGTGGTTTGTATGATTTTGCATCATTGCCTCTTTCTTTACGGGTACACTTGGACCCAAATGATGTAGAAACTCTTGAAAACATCCCACAATGCTACTGTAAGTTTCAAACAGTTGTATCAACACCTTATGTATTTACCTCTGTAGTTAAACAATCAAATCAGCTTCTTAAGCATCTTGAAGAATTTGAAAAGTTGTTAAATCATTCTCAGGGTTACATAGCTTTTAATGCTATAGTAAAATCATTTGTAGTTTGTCTTGAAAAAGATTGGGGTTTATATGATCCTAAGGATGAGATTCACAGGCTAATTGACTTAATTCCAAAGACGATTATGATACATCATTATGTTCATTTTCGAATGGCTCTTCGAAGGTCAGTGATTATGTGTTATAATTTTTATATAACTACATTTTGTGTATGTGAATTTGCAGACATCAATTTATGTGTATCAAAACATAGTACCATTGTGTATCTCACAAATATATAAACTTTACAATGTAAATTTGTTACCAGATCTGTAGGTCTCATTTAGGCACTTGCCCAGAATGCAAGCTAATGATTTTTTCTGAAGTCTTGGTGCAGGGAATTCAGCTCCTAGCTTACATTTACTGGCTTTAGCTTTCTCACGAAGGAGTTGTCCACCAATATCCATGTCTAAAAACCATAGTAACATCACAGTTATCTGCCATTTGCAGTACCTAAACCATGGTCTTGATTTATGCCTATATAAACCAATCCTAAAGGAAAAGAGAGACTGGTTTTATTGGGTGATACTTTTGGCAAATAAAGCAACCTTCATGATATCTAGAAGTATACAGTACTACTTTAAGCAGCACAAGTTAGAATTGAATTTGTCACCATTTCTATTTAACTTTTGTCATTTTGCAATAATACTTGCTTTGCAGTAGCTGAATAGAATTTGTTGCCTTGGTGATTTGCTATGCATATGTGAATTAGGCACTTGGGATCAGCTGCGTTTGCAGCAAATGGAAAATGAAAGCAAATTCCTTTCATTAAACTTCTGAAGTCAATATTTACTTGTAAATGTTTGAAGACATATATAATTTATAGAAATATACTAGCTACCAATCAGCTAAATATCTGTATAATTCATATGTCCACTTGATCATGATGGCATGATAATTATTCCTTTATCCCATTGTTATTTGTCTAACAGTGGCAAAAAAACAACGGTAAACATTTTTGTCAAGGGCAAATCTAATACAATTATGTGACTATCTCAGCAAAAGCCATATAATAATGGATAGATAATTCACCAATATCAAATTTGATGAACTCTACAAGTAGTTGGCTATCCCCATCCACTATCCATAATGGCAAGTCCATACAACATGAAATGAAATATGTGACCAAGCCTGCAAAAACAGGGCATTTGGGCACATGATTTTTGCCTACTTTTTCACAATTCCATTACTCATACCTTTTTATGCCATTATGCAATGGCAATGCAATTTTCCACTCTTAGTAGGCATTTAATTGGCTTTATGATGCAAGTTACAGAATGCAAACATTCTGTTCCAGTACTAAGATATAACCTATAGTGTGACGGACTGTAGTTTGTGCCCACATGCCCTGTTTTCGCAGGCTCAGTCACATATTGTGCCTCTGGTCCAAACAGTACAGTAGTACTGTATATTAGGGATAATGGTGGCTTGTACTTTCTTGCTTAGCAGTATCACACAAAAACCAGCTTCACCATTTCTTTATTAACAACTTGGCAGTATTGGTTAGGCAGAGCCAAACCCATAGACTTCTTCAGAGCAACCCTAAACCCTTCCAACAAATTTGTATGAAATTTTAAATTTCAATTAAACAGAATTTTATGCTGACTGACTGACTAACTAACTTATTATATAATTACTACAGTGCTCCCTTGATTATCTGACCCCCTTGGGACCAAAACATGTTCAAACAATTTTAAAAATTTAAAAGTTCGGATAATCAAACCCCATGCATTAATTTATATACAGAGCCCTATTCAAATACTCTAACAGAACATACATCTGAGACAAAATACCCTAACAGAGCAGTCATTTCCACCGTTCGGATAACCAAGTGTTCAGATATTGAAGGAGCACTGTGACTAATTAAATGATGCCTCCAGCCAAGCTTAACTCGACAATGGATAAGACTACAGGCTTGATTTCTTCACCATTCAACGTTGCTTCGTCTGAAGACATGCGCGCCTTTTTGCCATCCACAGTACGTACAATACACGCATCATGGATTTCCTTTTGTTCTCCTTTGTGTCCCACGGCCAGTTCTTTTTGTTGACAATGCAAAGTGTCAATTTGAGCACGATACGGCTCCCTGTGGCTGTGTTGACTACTAACTTATTGCCCATATTTTCCTTAATGACTGGATTGATTGTAGAGATGTTTTTTGTACTGTTCTTCATTTGTAATGCTGTATATTCCATGGAACATAGCTGAGTATGAAGCATAATGGCCACTTAACTTCTTAACTTTTCAGTGATGGGCGCATGTTCAGACGCAAATTTAATTTTATGGCATGCCAGCCTGATGCCATTCTTTCTTTTAATGTAGTATACGTGGGTTCAGTAGTCATAATTATTGGGGTTTTTTTAAAGTAAACTAACAAGTAGAACAAAAAAAAAGTTGGATTTAGGGAAAAGCAATAGTGAAACAAGGAAATAGCTAAAAATAGTGAAACAAGAGAGGTTGTCTATACCTGCAGATATACTAATGGACATTTAATCCCTAAAACCATGACTAAATTAGGGATTAAATGTCCATTAGTATATCTGCAGGTATAGATAACCTCTCTTCTTTCACTACTTTTTAGCTATTTCCTTGTTTTACTACTTTTTCTTTCTTTGATCCCTTAAAATTTTTAAGACCCTTTTTGTGGTGGATTTGGCAGATTTTGGAGGTGTCTAAGTTACTCAGACCCTTTTCATGTTTACTTAGACTCTTTCATGTTTACTTAGACACCTTTCATGTTTATTACGCGCACCTGCACTGGTAGCGTTGGCAACACATTGCCACCTGAAAATTAATTTTGAACCCGTAATGGGTGGAGTAATGGTTTGTTTCTACTAATGAATGCTACATTTCTCTGTTACAAGCAGCTGTCAACAGTGTTAAGGTACTACAACTACATAAATGGTCTAAATAACTTAGACTTCAGACCACAGGGGTCTGAAGTATTACTTAATTTTTCATTCTACTTGGTCATCTAAGGCATTTAAACATTAACCATGGTTGAGGTTGTTTGAAGGCATTAAATAGTTGAAAAAACAAATCAGCCAATTCAGTTAGAAGAAGATTTGCTAGCTATGTAAGTATTTCTAACTATAAACCTTCATGATCCTTACTAGCAAGTACTGTTGTATGTTATTAGATATAATTAATTAGATTACATTTGCACCAGACCGATTCAAATTGCACATCAAGCATGATCAAACTATCATCCATACTGGGTAGCTACACTACCATACTATTGGTTCTAAGCCTCAACATTATTCAAATTACTCAAGGCTGGTTTTGCAATCTTTCTGGGTGGTGTGGCCAGCTCAAATGGCGATTTCTGTCCTTGGTAAGGACCTGACTACATCAGTAATGCACTCATGGATGGTCTGTTACAGTTTGTCAATGTGTTCTGTGTTGATTCTACTACATATATCAGCCAATGAGGAGACAGTACCGCCCTGTAACCTCGTGTCCAAATTTATTAATTATGTTACCTTACATTTTGAAGTCTATCTGTCGCCTGCCTCACACCCCCCACCCTCCACCCCTATAATACTACTTTGCTCATCCAACCTGTCAGATTTTCTATCTTAGTTGGCAGGAAACTGTACAACCACCTACAAGTGCTGAAAATGCTCTGAAAGGTAATAAACTGATGCATCTGGCATTAATTTCATACATGTGCTCACTACCTTTCACAAAAATTAATTATAATGTAAAAAACTACTGATGTGCAATTTGGATCGGTTTTCCAAATAAAGTCACATAATATACTTGTTTCAGATATAATATGCACCAGTTTCTATTTCAGTGTTTTATTGTATGTTTATGATATAATTGCTGTAGACTAAAGTTGAAAGTTTCAGCAACAGTTCAACAGTTACTTTCACAACCACCATCCACTGAGAGATGGTCAGAAATAATTGAGAATCTTTGGGAGGGTTTACCGCATATTAAGAAGACAAGCCAGATTGACAGAACTAACAGCTTTACATTGCAGTATGGTGAAAGAGATGAAAGTTGTAGTGACACAGAGAAGACCTGGATACACCATGACATTGAGTCAAGTATGAAAGCTTCAGAGTAGTAATCCCTGTAATAAAAACAGTGTTGTTAAAACAGATTTTAAAGTAGTTAGCTTCAGTTAAAATGTAGTTAAGAGAAACAGAGGGCTAAGTGCTGGAGTCAAAAATTATATGAAAATCTATAAATAGCACATACTATTATATCTAGCTAAACTATGTATAGGCTATAGGTTAGCTAGCTGCCATGCAGGCCTCAAAATTGAATCTCCCTTTTCTGGATCCAACATTGTGAAGTGTTACAACATAATTATTATTTATTAATTTTGTAGCCAACAGTAAGCGAAAGAAGTCAATGACATTGCCACTCCAAATTTTGTTGTTTTCCTCAGGTAGTCCTGTCATAGTTGCATCATCAGCAATGGGACCAAGTGGAAAAGCCAGAAGCATGACTTCAGTTGATTTGTGCAACTGGCTAAAGATGAAGAAGATTCCTGAAAAGCATGTTAAACTGTTTGAAGACAATGAAATTGATGGAGAAGTACTAACTACTTTCAGTGAGAATGATTTAGAAGAAATGGGTATTGGAGAATCTTATATCCGGAAAAAAATTTTAGTACAGTTTAGCCATATATAAGATAATTATAACTTTTACATTTAGGCCCATGTAGACATATTAGCATTAGTACAAACACTAGGAGTAGCTGAAGTACTAACATTTAGGCTTATGTATGAACACTGGAATATTATTTGATTATGAAAATACTGTTGTTGAAGGTTTTAAAACTTATTATTTGCATGGTCATGCTTCGCAATGAAACCATCAATCAAGGAATTTACAGGTACTGTATGAGTTATTGTCCAGACAACCATACATGTACTGATTGAACTGACACAAATGCTTTTTGGAATCTTGGAATCACCTGGTTAACCTTATAATTTACTGCAGCCAAAGATAGTGTATAGCTTAATGTCACAATAGAATATTACTAAGTGAGCATTTACAGCACAACTGGCATACATAATAAGATACTACTACTATTATACCAGCATGATGTCCATATTATACCTATTATTATTATTATTATTCCTGATAGTATGCCAGTGCATCCCTAATGAACGGTTAAGAGATACTAATTGTGAGCCTCACTATACAATAGTCCTAGCATCACTGTACAACCCATAAGGGGTGAAATCAGCTTTTTGCAATTTAATACTACACATCCATACGATTTGTACAGGGGCGGATCCAGGAGCTGGAAAGGGGAGGGGCACAAACAGGGTAAGTTGTAGGTGGTTGGGGAGAGCCAGATTTCCTAGTTCAGTGCTGCATTTTTGAAGCAGCAAATAATCACCTCTTACTAGTCTTAGTAGTGTCTCACTGTTGAATTTTGCCATTTTGGCCTTTTCAGATGGTTGTGACGTCTTAAAAGGCTCTGAATGTCTTAAACAACAGCAACACGATAATTATTTTAGAGGCGCTTAATACCGACGAAGGTGCTGGATGACAATCTTACAGTTAGTTTAACCATAACTTTCTTTCGTTTTGGTTTCAGGTGAATTTGTAGTAAAATGTGCATATTTTCATGAGTTGATGAGCTGATTTTGGCCTGACAAACTTTAGTAACTGTTTTAATCAGAAGCTTGGCTGGCTCCTCCACGGGTGAGGGGGGGGGGGGGGGGGGGTTTGCCCCAAATGCCCCACCCTGGATCCACCATTGTTATAGAAGGCCTTCATCTTTGGTATGTAGCAAACATGCATTAAGGACATCATCTATGCAAATTGCAAAAAAGGATGCATGAGTCATGAGGCAATTAAAAGCCTGGATGCAAAAAAGTTATGAATACAGATAAGAAGTGGCTACAATGACATAAATATCAATCAATTAGATATTTGGCATGGCTGCCACCTTTAATATTAACTTCACAACTTTATTTCACTGGCTTTTGAAAGCCACAACCATTAAATGTTTTTACAGTTTGGTTGTTTTCATCATCAGTTCTTGGCAAGGTGACCAGCTTTACCAGAATTGTAACACTTCAGCTTCTCTTCGTTCTTGGTTGCAAGGCATAGTCTAGGGCTCCAGACACTGCTGGACTCTCCATTAACTTAAGTAGTAAATTTGGCTATGTGGTAGTGCTTATCCTTCTATATTTATATCCGAAAGCTTTGGGACTGTTTTACCTACTTGCAGGTGTAATAGCGACTGGATTATATTTTATTGACTATTTGTGACTGGATCTGCAAAAAAGGTCTTGTAGATTACGTTACGTGTAATTTGAAACCACATTTACATCCAGTGATTACAGCATGGGCTGTTAACTCAGGGGATCACAGCAGGACATTTTCATTTCTACTTTTTCATTTTCAGAGTTGTGATGCATTTAAATAGCACAAAAATACTACTCCACCAGTGCCAACGTGATGGACCAGAGTGGTTGAAGGAGGCCGCTTGGGAAACCCTGCGGGTGGTGCAGGCATCAGGGGTTTGATCCCCAGACCAGAAGAAGCCAGTTTCCTCCCTTGGTAGCTAGATTAGCTTCTAATAATAGTATCCACACAAAACAGCCAAGCTGTGGGAAAATGGTGTGGCTTTAAAAAGCCAAAGATGTGAAATCAAAGATGGTGACCAAGAAATGGCTGCAATGATGTTAATGCTAACGAATTTTACACAGCCATTAAAATTTGTTAGCATAGGAGACTTCAATTGTTTAGTAAGCCTTTCAAGTTAATCCAATGGTACTGTGTGAATCAATCCAATTGCAAAGCATAGTCTTGTATAAGCCATAAAGCGTTACAAATACCATATGGCTGGAAAATTTTGAGGGACAAAACTTTTGCGAATAATGATAATTTGTGAAAATATAATTGTGATAATGTTTACACACATAGCTATTTATTACCTTAACAAAGTTGTTCTCTAGACTTTCGCAAATTAAAAATGTGAAAATCGTATTAATACTGCAGTTTCCAAAAATTTCCTACTTTATGGTAGTTGTAGCCTGAAATTAGATGGAAAGCCATATTACTGCTATTATAGTGCTATAAAAACAACACCTTTTCCACCTACATGCTGGTGGCAACACTTAATGTATACACGTACACTGACTAAGTACAGCTCATGATCACATAGGATAGAAATAGCTACAGCAATTTTGCTCTATTTATGTGGGCCAGTGGTTACAGCATTGGGTTGTTAACCCAGGGAGTTGAAGATGACAGCAGGGAATATTTTTTTTATTTCCACCTATTCTTTTTCAATGAGTTATGGTTGATTTATTTAAATAAATACAACTCATTAGTGCTGATCAGGGTGGTGAAGGAGACTGCTTGGGAAACCCCTTCAGGTGGTGTTGGAATCAGGGGTTCAATCCCCAGACTAGGAGCAGCCAGTTTCCTCCCTTATCCTAACTAACAGCTTTCTTCTGGTACGTTAGCTAAGTCAAATCACTAGTAAAGCCTATGACCAAGGCCACATGGTGCTCAACCAGCTGTCCCTGAATCTAGGCACCAGCCTATAGTTATTATGCTGGCACAATTTGGAACACAATAGGTGCTTGGAGATAGGCCTTAGTAAAATATGCTCAAAATTTAGCCCAAAATGCTTTCAGGAATTTCCCAAAATTTTCACCCATAATGTTCTTACAGTATCTTGCATTAGGCTTCTAAGTTAGCAGCACTTGTTTCAATTATTTTGGAACATTTTAATCTGAAGGTCTGTTAAAGTATTATAAAGCAACTGTTTTATTGGAGAGTATCAATCTAAGGAGCTATGTACAATGCATTTGAGTGTTCTATTATTGCAGTTTCCACAGACTGCTCTATTAGGGAGTATCAAACTAATTTTGTGGAATTAAGCTCCATATTTTGAAATATCTACCTAATGTGGGCAGCATTATGCTAGCATGTTTGATGCAGGCCTACTTGGAGGTATGAAGCATAATGCTAGCATAATGGGTAGTTTTGTATTTACTGTAAATCAGTGGAAATGATAGGCGTACTTAGCTACTCTATAGCCTTGTGTATTTTCCTATACATTCTAAAAGAATTAAAGTAGTGGTATGCAGCCTTATTAGTAATTCTAATGAACCAATGAGCTACATAATTTAAACATTTGACATAATAAGCTACTAAAGGAACTATTTTTAAATGGTTAACTTTTAACAATTTTTTGCAAGCCAAGTTATCATAATCCATATACAGAAAGTGCAAAATTGTTAGTTAAACATGAACATTGAGGCAAAAAGTTTGAGCATAATAGGTAAACTTTCTGAGCACTGCAGCATAGCATAATAGGTAAAATGAAAAGCATAATAGACTGGTGCTTACCTGCATCTGTGACCAAACCTGTGTGCAGTCTGGAGGGCAATTGGGATTGGGCCATCTTCTCAAGGTGTAATGGCACCCAGTAGTGACATTTTTAAGGACTTTTAAGCTTTTTTTGAAAAACTTGTTTTATATGAAGATTATGAAAGAACATGTACTAGAACAATTAGTTATACATGAGTATATTGTGGGTGGGGCTCCATAGTGCAGATACACTTATCAGAATGTTATATTTCTACTACTGTATCTCCCACAATATATTTATGTATAACTAATACATGTTCCCACATAATCTTCAAGTTTCAAATTTTAGCATCCTAGTGTTTACTTTATCTTAAACAGTGTTTGGTGGATACACAATTCTCTTTAAAAAGTGGTAATTGACAAGCGACAGTAGTTAAGACATAAGTAGCTGTGTTTGTGCATAATGTGTTTTCTCAAACACCTTTGACATGTAACAATTCATTGAGCCAGTGTACTTCTACATCTACACTGAATATATGCCTGAGACCACCAATTAAAATAGTTGTTTGCAACTGGTGCATGCACACCATGTTACAAAAATGTACACCCACAACTAATACATTAAGTTTATTACTCCAAGTATAAAATTGAAATAACCATTACAACTATATACACTATATAAATACACAATGCAAAGAAATAGAAAAAATTATGGAGATTTTCCCCTAACCAGTTAAATCCAAGCCTGCCAACCAGGAAATAACTGACAAAGATTGAGTGGGTCCATTGCTTCTTGTATCAAATGATTGACTTGACCTGTAACACTAAGTGGAGTACTATCCTCAACTCCTTCCAATTTTTCTTGTAGTCGTAACAACACTCTTTCTGCCATCTTGTTACTAGTAGTTTTATTGTTAGGTGGTGCTGGGTTAGATTCATCCATTATACTGAGGTCTTGACTGTTACTAGTAGATACTGTTAGCTCATCAATACCCCTGGTTGATCCCTGTAAGTTCAATGCCTTAATAGGGCTAATAGTCCACATGTATAATGGATCATGGAGCAACACCTGTGGTAGTCAACAAGTAACAATGGAGGCAACAAAAAACAGAGAAAAACATATTGTATGTATGCATTGTATTACTCCTATACCTCCACAATGGTCTTTAGTTCTTCATGTGAATTTCTCATTACTTTGAGTGTCTCTTCACAACATTTACGAAACACACCTTCTACACCTGCTACACCCATTCCATCAACTAGATCACGAGTAAGCCGGAATGGAACAGGTTCTGGAATGGGTAGGGTACGACCTTGTTCAAATGCCACACCTACAGTGCAACAATAGTTGTAACTGAGTGCAAACTCATTTAACCTGCTATTGTGCATTAGTCAAGAGCACTGGATATAGGTTTATCTACTGACACTTACATACTACAAGCTGATATATCTGTTACCCTATTGCCCTGACAGTTAACCAGTACCTGCTTGTAACAATGTTGCTATAGTGTGCACATACCACAAGTCAAAGCTATTAATCTGACAAGCTTCAAGTCACCACTTATTTAGGGTTTGGTTTGTGGTCACCACAAGCCATAAACAAATTACATTCCAGAGCCTTTGATACCATTTCTATACTACAGCTAATCATTGGCCTCTACAAAATACGGATCCAATTATCAGTACAACTCTATCATTTATCACTTGTAGGAGTAGACAATAAAACAACCATAAAGGATGCTGTTTCTACATTTTCATCATTTCCTGCTACATGCATAGTCATACTTTACACACAAACACACAGAACAAGATGACTAAGAAAATTACCAAAGTCAATGTGGATTAGTTCTGCAGTATTCTGATCAATAAGAATATTCTGAACATGACGATCTCCTAACCCGACCAAATAGCCAACTGGAAAAGAAATATTTCACATAAATTAAATGTACAAACATATATGCTGAATAACTTAACCACAATATATCTATAAAATTTTTAATGCTGACATCTCTACAATCAGTAATACAATACAAACAACATTACCAATTGAAGTAGCAGCCACACTTCTTGTGTAAGACAATCTACACTCAAACCATCTAGATGGCTCCATGTAGTTCTCCATGAAGAAATGACGAAATACTGGATGAAAGTGGTCCATAACCTCCTACCAACAATAACAATAATTCCTTACAATCTAGACATCCACACAGAAAAATAACTCATCAGAAAACAAAAGTTGATGCACATTGTATGTATACAAATGTCAGTGAAGAAAACTTCACATTGCAGACAAAATTTATAGAAGGAATCATATGCCAACACATCCTCTACAAAAATATTTGATAAGACAGAAAAATGTGGAGCATGAATGACTGATGCTTTAACCCTTACAGTCGCATAGGCCAATATATCGGTCATTTTTTAAAAGTATGCATAAATATTACGAGCTTAAAGAATGGCTTCTAAACAACCAGCACAGACAAGCTTGTCTGATGTCATCAATTGAAAACCTTATTTCAATGGAAAGCTTATTCATTGGGCTATATAGACAAGTATAAATAATCACTCACTTGTTACGACACCACCAAGAATGGCAATTATATTTCCTATTAAATCACATGCATTGCGTTGGTAGCCATTTATAAAAATGTTTGACTCACATCAGCTTTATATGGCGTGATTCATCATTGAATGGAGAATCGAATGATCCTTACTAGAACTTCGCTGGACACACTGTGAAGGAGTTATCAGCCATTTTCTGAAGGTACGTAATGAATTGTTGTCATGTTTTGTGACAGCTTGAATTCACGGCAAGTTTTGGCTTTATGCTTTTGCCAAAGGGTAAAACCCTAGGTACTGTTTTATTCTTTATTACATCATGGTACAAATTGTGTAGCCTTAGGACTTACTGTACAGAAGTTACAGTGCTTTGTTTACAGTCATGCATTACAGCCAAAATATCGGCCTATGCGTTTTCAGTACACTTTTATTAATAATCACATAATAATTTGGTTTGCCATACATTTAGTCCCAATAGTAGGAATGCAATTAATCGCACTGGTAGTTTCCGTAATTGCACTGTTAATTTGACAGTACGTGTGAACCAAATTGACAACTGGTGTTGCCATAGTGATATATGTCCATAGCATAGCAGCAATGTGGTTGCTTAGCAATGATATTGGTTGCATAGCAACAAAAAAAGAAGTCACTTAGCAACAATGTGGTTGCTTAGCAATGATATTGGTTGCATAGCAACAAAACAAAGAAGTCGCTTAGCAACAATGTGGTTGCTTAGTGTTAGGTAACGGTTGCTAAGGTAAAAATCATTTTGCACCAAGCAATGGTTGCTAAGTGTGACTAGTCTTTTGTCATAGTTAATTTTTAAATTCTGTTGCTTAGTAATGGTTGCTAGTGCGGAGGGTTGTCACTATGTGATTAGTAGGCAATCACACACATTTTTGAGCAATTAGAGCACTCGTAACAGCCAAAATTGCACTCAAATGTGCATGATTACCTACACTGCTTGCGTGCGACTTTAAAGATTAATATATTGCATGCATCAAAGAGACAGCAAACTTTTATTGTACTATAGTATCATGCAACACACCTTACCTTAAACGCTTGATATTTAGTTGCTCTCTTCTTTGTTTCAATAGCCTGCAAAGTACATATAAAATATGCTTAAGTTCAATCATATTACAATAATATCACTTACACTCATCATTTTTCTCTTACACTCGCTATTAGACCAGTCACTATGGTGATATCGAGAGTGTGCTCCATCATTGGGTGCACTTGTTGCACCAACTAGATAATCACCAATCGATACAGTACCCTCACACCATTCCAATAGACCAGAACGCTGAGACAGTGGTATCACCTATATAAATAAGTGTATTATTGGAATATCACTGAAACTGTGTGGGACAGAGTTTTACACAATAGTTATATGAGGTTCACTCTTATAGAATTTCTAGATGCTAAAGAATATTAATTTAGATGATGACTGGCCAGTTGGTACCTTGTAAGTTCTGATGGCCAAGGCTCTCTTCCTTGTAGCTTTGTCCTTTCTCAGAAGACGATTCACAAGCATGAACACCTGCTGCATAACAGCATCTTGTCTTAAGTCATCTTTACCCTGTGTATATGAACAAATGAACATGTTTCCACCTAACATTGCTATGAAGTGTTTAAATTGTGCGTATGTCAATCTATCTGTCTATGTTGATGTGTACATAGTTATATACACACATTCACGAATCATTGTGTTAGCATTACAGAACATAATTTAAGGAATTAGAATATAAGAAAATAATTAAGGAAGCATTACTTATTCACTACACACAGCACTACACTTGCCATTATTGTTTACCTGTCTACAAAATAATCCAATAATTTCATCAAGAGTTAACACAAACCTTTAACAATTGTTTCCTTCTCTTCCCATCACTACACTGACATGAGAGTATCTTAGGAAGGTTGATACCTCCAGCCAGACGAAACTTAGGATCAAATCTCTCCATCTTTATCAAGTCATTATACTGACATGTAGGATCAACCTATGTACACATATTGTATTATGATAGGTTGCCATAACATTGTAATGTACCTTGATGTCCACTGTAGGCACAGCAACTTCATTAAGTTGTGGTAACTTTACTAGTTTACAAGATTGTGGTAGCTGGACAGGAACTGTTGAGACATTTTATAATGGGAATACACGTACACTAAAGGATTTACCATGTTGTTGCTTTCTGAGATGGGATACACTGTGATAGGCCAGCTCAATGTAGGCCTCACTGAGTTGCCTCATTGACTGCACTAGTACAGGCTTGTTGTTCTCCACCTTATCCAGTAAGTGTTGGGCTGCTAACACCTTGTCCTGTATAACAGAATTTAATTTAGATCTGGTTTGTTAAATATAATACCTTATCTATTGATGATGATGGTGGTGTTGCTGCCACTGTTACTTTCTTGTTGCCAGATTGTTTTCTGGACAACTTTTGCCCAGTTGTACTACTACTGCTACTCCCAGATGACAGCTCATCATCTTTCCCAGCATTAGCTAATGCCAGTAACACACTGAGAGTGTGATAGGGATGGTCCATGGATAATCTTAATAATAACTGTAGCATAAAATCCATATGCAGAACAATACAAATCATCATCCTCACTTAATTCTAAAGCAATAATTCTGGCAGCAAAAATGACCATTTAATTACAGCATACAACACTTATTGTGTGTTCTATTAGAGTGGTGTACATCTTATTCAAGTGATAGTATGAAGTTTTGTAATAAAGTGGTTGGGATTAGATATACAAAGAGATTCACTATAATGTAAATCTGAGCTGAAGAACATAACTATGAGGTGTATTTCTATTATATTATTACATTTACCTCCTGCAAGGTTGACTGGAAGTGATCATGAGAATTACTCATTCTGGCTGCTAACTGGTATATCAACGGAAGGAATTTGTGGCTAGCCACCTTGCCAGCTGATTCCTGTAACATACACACAGTACTCAACAATACCGAAACACACACACACACACACACACACACACACACACACACACACACACACACACACACACACACACACACACACACACACACACACACACACACACTGATGTAACAAACCTTCATTATCAAATTAACAGTGTAATCAGTGTAATTAGCAAACCACAATGACACCAACCGAAACACATACAAATCATGGTCATCCTAAGAGAATGTATACAAAAAAAGAATGGTATACTCCAAATAAGGTATCACAGGGCTTACCCCAGTCTCCAGACACCTGAGATAGTTATCCATGGCTGTACACAGAAATGTACTACGATCAGCTTGTAGTGCTCTTAACTCTTCTTCATCTTCATCACTTTGTGTCTTAAGTGTTCTAATATGTCTACCACCAGTTACCACTCATTGTGAGGTCATATCAACAATATATACACACCTTTGTATTTGTCCCCTGTCCACACTCATCTCCTTTAACTTCTGCAGTTCAAGCTACAAAAGACATCAACTATTACGATATACATATCTATAGCATGAAAGTACTATATTATGCTTTCTTAATACACATACCTAAGCATGCATGGTAAGCACTTGACATATACAGAAAATTAACATATGTACCTTGGAGTCCTTTAATAACATCTTCTTGGATTCATATGCAGCAGAATTCATGTGGCGTGTGATGCTCTGGTATTGTGTACTAGCATAGCAGGCTAGAGTCCAGTAAGCCTACACAATCAATACACCATAGGGTAAACACTATGTACTATCACAGTAGGATATCGCTTATATAAACTGACTAACTGAACCCTTAAACAGTAGAAACAATTATCCTATTAAGGTATTTAGCTAGTGAGTGTACGTTCTGGTTATATAGTATGTACAAGTTGAGTGGATCCTGAAAAGCAGCTAAAATTAAAAGTGAATTTTTCTCTCAAGAGAGTTAACATTTCAGCCAACCAGATGATAAGTGGTGACAGCAAAGGTGTCAACAACAGACTCGGCTTCATTACAAGTTCGGGAAAGGGTCACAATGGACAGTGCACTTTAAGGCTTCTCCATAGAAAATGTATAGTGAAAATTTTGATTGGCCGTAAATATTATGTCAGACATTTGATCAAAAAGAGTTTGACAATTTTAGTGGGTTAAGCAGTGCTACAAATGAGCCAAATTTCAAGATTGTGTGTAATTGAGGATCCAGCTCAATGCATACTACCAAGAGTCCATAATAATAGGAGAGTGTCTAACTTCAGTTACTCCATCAAAAATGAGCCCGAGTAGTGCCTCTGCATATCTATGTATATTTGTGCAATTTTTAATATAGTGTTAAATATTTCGTATCAACACGCATGAATCCGAGACAGCTGGTACCGCCTACCAGCCACATGGACTGGGAGTCACGTGAATGAATATTGTTTGATTGTGGATTCAGTTAACTGACAATGACGTCCGTGAGTTGGTACTGATGGAGGATTACGTTTGTAGAAGACCTTTACCGCCGTGTTGGCTGTTTGGCGAATGTTTTGGCAAGAACAACACTTACCACGAGGCAGTCTTGAAGAAGTCCACTGAGGAAACGGAACCCCTGTCACGCTGCCAGTCAGTGATTGCAGCTGAAAAGCAGTTGGAGATACACATCGATACTGTCCGTGAATCTCTCCTTGAAGACATTGAGCGTGATACAGCGTCATCCAGTAGGACACACGACAGTGATGCTGCATGTGAGAATGCTTCGACCTAACATGCATGTTGAAGGCTCTGAGGAACAAGCACTGGGAGACAGTTATGCTTCATGTGAGCTAATGAACCAGCCAGCAAGTTCAACTATGCTGCTAGAAAAACAGCAGTATCTGCAGAACATTGTTGACAATGTCTCTAGCCATTTTCCTGAACTTGCTTTCATTTTAGCATTTGATGGAGTGTTCCAATTTTGAAAATCTTCTAAGAGTCTTTTTAGCCATCCTCCACAAGGAATGACTTCCTGTGCCCAGATTACAGTGCAATACAAGAGCTACAGCATCTATGTTTTGATGAGGTTATGGAAAGAAGGGCAGCTGGAATCTATTGATGTGTTTGAGTTGTGTAGTATTTTAGGCAACAAGTCGAAGCATAAATTTCGTCCTGGAATTGATTTTGATTACTACGAGAGAGAATACTATCAGGCAATTCGGTTTCATATCAAAAGTGTATGTCAGAGCAGCTACCCTTTTCACGGTTGATTCTGTGAATTGTAAACTCTTGTTTGTTCCAGCAGCAAATGCAACTGTTGTGGAGAAGGAAGCAAGTGAAGTGAAATGTTCAGCCCGTAAAGGTTTGATTCATTATTTAAACTTGCAAAAGAGGAGAACCCTTGCAGAAAGTACTGGTAGGAAAATCAAGCGACAACAGCCATCATCCCGAGCAGGATTACAATACATGTCGCCAGCAAGCCAACAGAAATACAAACAGTTGCCACAATACGAAAGGTCAAGCAGTATACGGAAGCTTAGCAAGTTTGAAGAGTTTTAAACGATGAGCAGAATGAAGAGATGAGTGCTGTTATGGATGCAGTACAGGATGAAGAATTGTAAAAACTTTTTCAAGAAGGAGACCAACATGGTGTTGGTAGTCTGATGAAAACCATTTGGTTTACTGACAAAGAACAGCAGAAGAAAGATTTCTCTCAGGATCAAGCTAAGAATGGTAACGGATCTTGTGCATCTTACATAATATTATTTTAGTGATATAGAATTGAGCAATGGTCGTGGTAACCGGCGGAGTATGATCATGATACGTATGAGTGGGTTGAAAATTTAATGTTTTGTTGTTGTTCACAACCTTTTCTTTTAGCATTGGCTGTGTACACACGTAGTCCTGCTGCATACAAGGCACTACAAAGTTTTGGAATTCTGAAGCTACCATCGAAATCAACAATGCAAGCATTCACGGGAGCTTTATTGCATTCACCAGGTGCCAATACTGTTTGTATCATTGATCAGGTTGCTCGATACATTGCATTCAAAGAAGAGTGTCATACAAATGGGAAACAAGAGCCACAAGCAAATGGAGTCATCATATTTGATGAGGTGAAGGTGGCATGTCAGTTGATGTGAAATTCCCGGAACTATCAACCAATGGGATTGGCCATGACGCAAAAGGACCTGTCCTCACCGAATGACATTTATAGAATCCTTCAAGATCCAACGGTCTATCAAATGTCTTACATACTGCAATTTCTGTGGAGGGACCTGACAAGCAATTATGATATCGTAGGTCCCTATTTTACATGCTCAGCTTCAATGGAAGGCAAATTTGTGTCGGCTTGTATTTTTGAAACAATCAAACTCTTTCAGTAACACAATTTGAAAACAAGCCTGTTGGTGTGCGATGGGGGATCTCCGAATGCTGCTGTCATTAAAGCTAGTCATGGCTGCCATGGTGCCTACTTGGTAAAGGATACCAGTACTCAAGAAGACAAGTTTAAGATTGAGCCTTGGATAATAAATCCATTCAATCTGCCCAATAAAATATTTTGGTTGATCTGCCCTTCTCACCAAGTATGTAATTTGAAGTGTTATATTGTTTATGGTCAGTTCTCTTCCCATAGCTGAAAAAATATGATAAATGCTCTGTTTTCCTCGAAAGTTGGTGGCACGAAGCAGTTTAAGGAGTTGAATTTGGTTGGAAAGCCATTACTGACCTGTATCAGCGTGAACTGGTTTGGTTGAGCAAGAATCAAGCAAGAATGGTGCCACGATTAAGGGAAGCATACTGTTTACGTGACTCATGTGCAAACAGATACCTGTTTTGTGTTTGTGAGATCATTATAGATTAATTTCAGTACCTGCATGATCTTAGCTGGTAATACATTCAATTTTGTACAATAATATATTAATCTCTTCATGTTCCCTCTCTTAGTGACTTTGTTCATCTGTTGATTTAACATAGATACATAGCTGTGGTTGTTCTATTTTATGTGACACCTGTTAGAACAAGACAGTTTTGTTTAGTTAGGCATGTTTGTATAAATGCAAACAAACATGTTCAATACAAATATTTTGTGTGCTTATTTAATACATAACAAGAGCAAGTGATCGGTGAGCTCTACTGGTACCTGAATCAGACCCCTCCACCAAATGATGCCCCTGAGACTTTGGCTTACTTGAAAGCTTGCAATTTGCTGTTTGAACAAGGATTTTTTTCACACGATCGTATCAGAAGTATGGACTGTGATACAATGAAGAACATCAATAAGGGTTTCCAGTACTTTTCAGGATGGTTAAGCTCAATATTGGATAAAGCATAGATAATATATACCTCCGACGTGTCTGGAGGTATATATTATCTATGGATAAAGGTATGGACACACACACACGCACTCACACACTAGAATTGTTGTCACGCATTTAGCAGACCCGAAGTACCCACATACTGCATCAACACAGAAATCATTTCTGTCACAATAAAGTGAGTATAATTGACATGTTTTATATTGTTTAATCTTTACCTTTTCAGCATGGGATCTCCTACGTATTGATGTGTATGGCTTTAAAGCTTTCTGCCAGTGGTTCCTGAAGACTTACCCGACATATTTTGTGTCACTTCTGCGATTGTCCGGGTCAGCGGTGGAAAGCCTGTTTAGTCAATATAAATTCACAGCAGGGGGAAAACTTGATTCTGTAAATTATACAAATGCTCGAGTTGCACACGTCGTCAAGCAGTGTGCTGCTTCCCATCACAGTGGTACAGGCTACAAGGACAAGAAGTTGAATTTTATTGAGACTCCTTTGCAGAGGAAAAGCTGTTTAGTTAAAACAAGACTATCATTAAAGAAGTTCAGAGTGGCATTCATTTATTTGTTCACAGCTTTGTTTCTAATTTAGTATGATGTGCTAAAAGTGTAGTTCGCAAATTAACATCGACTGTTGATGCTAGCCCTTTTTTAGTTGCAAATTGTTGTTTCATTGCAGACAAAAATTCCTGTATTCGTGTGTTGCACACTTTTCTAACAAATGTATTAAATACATTGTCAATAGCATCTTTACTGTAGGTTGTGATGTCAGATGGTAACTTAAGGGCTAATATCCCTCGGAACATCTCACATAATCATGTTTCATCACGTAGTATCCTCTCGTGTGCAACCTGTAGGGGAGCAAATAGTTTAGAGAGACATAGAGAATACTCAACTTTTATTAAGTTATCCCCCTCTTGTTGAAATCCATCAATACTGACAGCTTCCTTTAATGATGAATCAATGTCACATAGAAAATGCAGAAAAGCTGGATCAGGAAAATACATACTGTATATCCTCGATCACAGTATTTAAGGTAATCAGGAATCATGGTTTTGTCCTTCAAATTCATGGCCTGTATTATTGAAATTCCAGGACACAGGGTCTCTCTGTTCATCTTTGTTATGTTCTAATGTGCTTGTACTGGAGGTGCAACATATCTGATATTGCACTTCCACCAAAGCGATAGTACACATCGTTGCCATCCTCTTCACAGTTGTCGGTAGTAGTGCTACTTTGAGAATTTGTGATTAAGTCGAGTAAAAAGTGGTATATAGCAGAAGAAACTGTGATCATAATTGGATTAGTCTCAGGAACTGGAATACCACCATCTTCACAAAAGTTCAACCATGTAAACCTTAAGTTCATGACAGCCGCTTTCCTCCAAATTGATGTCACACAAAGAATATTCGCTGATTAAAATGAAAGCACTACAGTGTTCATGCCATTTCAACTGAAAATTTAAGAATGGTTCTGGGCCTTTTTGACAAGGCTGGAGAAGTAATGATGATGAGTAGCAAATATTTCTTCAAGAGGCTGCTCATTATCACAGAGTGCATTAGATAGTTCTTTCAAATACTCAGGAATAAATTGCTCATTCAATTTCATGCATACTTCCTTTCTCAGCATTGACACGTCAACAGAATCCAATAAAGAAAGCAAATCATATATTTCTTTCTTGTTTAATTTAGTCTTTCATCTTTTTGCTGCAGGTTCAGTTGAACTCAATGCTTCAGTCACGGCCAGCTGGTCGGCCTGTTTTGAATCCTGTTTTGTCTTGACCGCATGTTTCTTTCAGGGATTTTTCTTCTGAACGACTTTGGGTGCCGTTACAGCATGACGCGTCCTTGGTTCCACAATTCTTCATGTAGTTCTTCATGGATGATCGATTGAAGTCGGTGTCATCAGTCGATTTGCTTCAGACGAGCCTGACGCCATTTCCGACTGCCGCACCACATGACTCATAAAACAATTATCGTTACGAGCTGATTTGATGCGTGCGCTAACAGAATATGAAACCCTGTGCAGTACGTTTAGCACTAACAATTGTGTCTTTAGTTGAAGCCATGTAGACTCACTGTACTTACCAAACTCATTTTTGATGGAGTATACTGAAGTTAGACACTCTCATCTTATTATGGAGTCTTGATACTACAGTGTAGTTGAACAAGCTCTGTATACCATAAATCACTGTGCTTCAAGTATTTACTTATCTGAAAATCTTTTGTGATACTGGCACACAGGCGTTTATTTAGATAATTGAGGTCCCCACTGTACAAACCGCTATGAAGTACACACATACATGCATAAAGATTAACTCAGCATAATAATTTATTAAAATTTAATTTAAAAAGAAGTAGGGATCCAAGCAATAAAAAGTAGTGAAACAAGAGATGAATGATGATATTACAGCATAGATCAGTGGAAAAATCCCTACATTGGCATGTTATTCATTTTGTTCAATGCCAAAGTAGGGATTTTCCCACTGAGCAATGCTATAATACCACCATTCATCTCTTGTTTTACTACTTTTTATATAATTATCACTTTGATTACTATTTTTCATTTATATAAAATATATTGGTTAATGGTTATTGCATATAGCTATAAAAGTGTGACTGTTCTATTAAGGTGACTGTTGTATTAGAGTATCACGAGTCGAGCCTTTCACCTACCACAGGGATCGTGCCACTATTTCATGCTTTCATCATGCTAGCATTATGAATGCAACTAGACCACTAATAAGGGGTGTGGTTATGGTGATCAAGTAAATAGATTAATTGTACACATAATTGCTAAATTATGACATTCGTACGCTCGATTGTTATTAATCAACCAATACCATTAATGGGTGTTATATTGTAAAGTTACAAGTGTCTACCAAGCATAAACACTTAAAATAATTTAGTGGCATCTAAATATGTTGCTCAAGGAAGGTGTTGGTCTTGGTATGGTTTTATTGCATAAAAATAAGACAATCAGCCTGATTGATGATAAAAGAAAAGACAAGATGCAAAGGGCACACACTAGTTGTAACCCCACAAGGCACATGCCACTGGTGAGTTCGTTATTGTGACCTAAAATGGTAGCTGTGCACTGCTTCACTTAGCCTCCAGCCCAGCGACTGTGGTCAGGAAAACAGGCAGGCAGGCAGACGAAAATTCGAGTTCTGGTGATTTTTTTAAAAATTCTATATTCGGCTGCTAAAGTGTTTTGTTGTTTTTAATACTGTATTTCATGTTAGATGGACTAATATTATTCCATAAGGTGACTTTCGTCATATAAGATGTCTCTAGGATTGTTTTTAAAGGCAGCAATTTAGGTGGTGCGTGTCACTTTGAAGGAGAGGGGGGGGATCCCTACTTAAACAGTACTACTGTACTGTTTGATAATTCATAGGTAGCAAAATTCTTGCTTATCTAAACTAAACACCTCAATTATCCGAATACTAATAAAGACTGTTTAATATACCTGTCCATCATAAGGCCTAATAATTCAATTACAAGTAATTGCAACAAAGTCACTTTTGAAGTACTTTTCACTACTGAGACTCCACTGTGTATAGTTTTGAAATTATATATACTGTAACTGTGGTGAAGTAATGTGTCTAAGGCTTAAACTGGTCTAACTCTAGAATCATAGGTGTTTGTATAACTGAGTCTACTCTGATTATACAAACACAGTAACTTGCTTTAGTTGCAGCAGCCTTAGCTTCAGTTGATTGCTCCTTCACTTCATCTAACAAGTTAACAGCCTGTAATGATAACAGTATGTGTACATGTAACTGTCATATAATAACACAGTGGTATAGGATGTACCTTCTCAAGATAATCTTGAAATATTACCATGGGACTTTCCCTACGTATTTCAGCAAGCCAGCTTCCATAGCAGCACAGAGCAGTAGACATGAATTGGGTGGCCTCCCTGTTGCCGCTGGGTTGCTACAGTTATTAAAAGCAGTATATCACACAACATGGTTATGTGCATACAGTGGAACATTCACAAGATGTCATCATAATTATGAATACCATGATAATCAGCACACTAATTCATGCCTAATAGTAAAGTATTTGTACTCCAAAAATCAGGAGAGAAGGACACCTCACTAATTAAGGAGACTTCATTCTGGTTCAAAGGTACTGTACAAACATACATAGTTTACATACATACCAGTTCACAGATCAGTTTTTCCATGAGGTGTAGTGCAAGTGACGTTTCTCCTCTTGACCAGTAGAGTTCTGCTTCTTGATACCTTAGCTTCCATCTAAACTTGATTCCCATTCTACTGCTAACAATGTGATCAGGAATGGTGACTTTCTTCAGTGTAAACAAAGCTAATTCAGCAGTCTGAAATAATATGAATATGTGTACAGGGTAAGTATGGATATATACAAAGTAGAGAAGCCCATGCATGAATGTACCATGGTGGATGTAGTACACACTGTAGTACAGAAATTTAGAAAATTCATACCTCAAATCTTTTAGCTTTTATAGCTAGTTGTACTTGTTGGATTAGTGTATCACTAACTGAATGAAATAGTGAAGTAATCTGGTCCATATTAACTGATAATTTTTGTGATGTCATGTTAAGTGATTTCTCATTCAATTTCAATGAAGCTCTTCCCAGTAGAGCACTTGCCATCACAGCACGTAATGCTAATACAGGCTCCACATATCGATAATCAGCATCAATACATGGTGTGTAGTCAGACAACAGGTTGGCTAAGGCTGTATCAGACTCAGCTACATCACAACTAATACATGTATAGTAATTTTTACTGGATTACACTAAATCTCTAGCCCATACTTCATCAACTTCATAACATGTCCCATAGCATTGGCTGATGACAGCCACTGTAGTTGAGTGAGCAGTGGATAAAGTGAAGATACTGTTTCTACTGAGGTTGATATGGTGGTCAGAACCTGGGAGACATACCGTGTGGCCTCATCAAGTGCTATAGTGAACTGTGTGTGGTCTCCTTCTGCTAGTGCCGTCACACATTTGTGCAAAGAGTGGTGATATCCAGGGGAACCGAGCAACTGTTTGCTACAGTGATAATCAAATAACATGTAATACATGTTCACTACTAACACACACCTGTGAGCAGGACTAGACATGTCTTCTGGCCACAATGTATTTCTCCAAGCTGCTTCATATTGATGTTCAGAAATCTGTAATGATTAC
This sequence comes from Dysidea avara, assembly GCF_963678975.1. NCBI lineage: Eukaryota > Metazoa > Porifera > Demospongiae > Dictyoceratida > Dysideidae > Dysidea > Dysidea avara. The sequence continues at coordinate 21,202,695 of NC_089279.1, read as the reverse complement.
AAAGATTAGTGTACTACTGTGTAGGTACCAAATCACGATAGTTTAACAGTACTCACATTAAAAGACAGGGAACTGTCAGCACTTAGACCAGTAAGGTAGGTTGATGCTACATGAGGTAAACCAAGATTTTGTAAGCACTACAAATACATAACCAAATAATTTAAATAATAGCATCAGAAATGTTTTACCTGTACTAAACCATCTGGTGGATGGGACTGAACATTTTGTAGGTTGTACGTAGCTAATGCACGATGCCATTTCTCCTCATGAAGGTAAAATTTCACACGTACTGAAGGATCAACATCGTATGATGCTGTGGTACCATATAGACCATCAGGCTCCCCAATAACACTGTATGTCTCTGTCAGTAATTGTTGCACTGTACTACTATCAGTTGTTGTTGGTGGTGGAGCAGTATCACCATCATCGTCAATGTAAATAGCAAGATCTTTACTGATACTTGACCTGCAACTAAACAATCTTAATATTATGAACAATAGGAGTACAGTATAACATCAGTTATTCCCTTATCTAAATATTCCACCAAAGTCAATAGCAAATTTTGAAGCAGAACAAAGAAACATGAAGGTACTAAAGTTCCCAGGTCAATTTATGCACTGATGGTGTACTTTGGAACCTTAACTAAGTGTCTGGATTACATAAGTGTCCTTATTTCTGAGTATCCACTGTATACAAAAGATTTTTACTTATTCAAAGACCAGGTGGTCCCTAGTGGTTAGGGTATCTGAAGGTTTCCATTGTCACTGACTCACTGTTGGTTGGTTAAGCTGATCTCTACACACAACAGAGATGTGAAGTGTGCCCCACAAATGTGTGCTGCCTTGGCTATCAACTGATAATCCAACTTCATCCAAAAATTGTTATCCCACTTGGTCGGTGTGATACGACTAAATGTACGAAGAAGAGAAAATGAGCTAACCATTTCACTAGAATTAGAAATACAGTATTGGGAAGTACAGTTTCACTTGTACATTGCCTTTATATCTACAGCATACCTTTCACTTGGTTTGTTGATCTTTCTTAAAAACAGGATGGTATTGATTACAACACGAAGGGAGTGCATACATGATGACTTGGTAACATTATCATCCATGGAAATGTGAAAGCTAAGAAATTCAGTCACCCGGCAAGTCAGTACATTAATACACCGAGTATCCTGGCTAGCCAATATGTCATAGATTAGTAAAGGAAACACCAGCTCACAAAACTCGACCTACGTAGCAAAACAAAATGTAAAGATTTCTACTTGTACTGTAATCATGTACAGTGAAAACTAACTGAGGCCGCAAAATTTTGGTCCATGTTTATTGCAACACTGGGGTTTCATTTTTGGCAGTATGTAAAAAGATGTGTGCATGGAGTTAGAGTCAGAAAGATAAAAAATCTTTTAGTTTTTTTTTTTTTTACCAAGCCCTTAATTTGGCTAGTTGGTTAAGACGGTTTCATCGTACACATCATTGTCTTGTTTACCTTGACTTCACACACTGGTGCTATTAATAGTAACACCTCATTGGTTACGCCTCCACTACTCAACAATGATGTCACCAACTTGGTGACCCATCGGGTATATTCTGATGTGTCATTCCACAAGTGAGAGTTGTCTACTGTAGTCTGAAACTGATCACCATCAATCATTACGTGGTCTGGTTGACTAGGATGCTGTGAAAGAAAATTACAATAAGATGAACATTCACTGTTCTAGTACAACTACTGTTCAAAGAGTCAAACAACATCATTGTTTATTTTTGGTCACTGGAAAAACATTTCCCATGAAATGTGTAGGTGTAAACATGTTGAAAAAACAAATGAAGTGAGTGCATGATCATTATCAAAAAAGTGGGCCCTTTATTATAAAAAGCTGAAAGTGGCTGTTCAATTAAACACTTCGATACAAAGTGTATGTTTTATAAGGATAAACATATAGAGCTCATTGAGAAGACTAGAGTTTGCATAACTAAGATTCTATGTACCTTTCTCCTTCTTGAAGGCTTAAATGGTATCAAGTAACTGGACCATTCATCAGACTCCCCACTGGTTTCCAGCTTCTGTAGCACTCCAGCACCAGAACCAGTTGCTAGGATAGCCTTAATACACTGGCTAGCAGCTGCCACCACTTTGACACTGCAGAACAATCACCACTTCATGATACATAGCCATCACCAAATATACTATTACATGCCATATGTGTGTTTCTTTTTAAATGAGATCAAATAAATGCAAGGTCCTAAGTGAAGGCCGGGGGGGGAGGGAGCTACCTTAGTGGCTTTGTACAAGATAACAGTAGCTTAATTTTGTAGATCAAGGCTTACTACAACTAACAAAGTTCATGCTAACATTTTATGTTATCAACAATGAAATATATGTCTACAAAAACATCCACCCATATCACTGTCTTACTTGTCATCTATCAACAGTTGGCATAAACTATGTAGAACCTTAGCAATGTGACGCTCACTGGTAGATGACAGGTCATCAAACTTATCTGTTGACAACATGTATACTGTTACAACAATGCTGAACAGCTACAGCAAATAACAATTTATTGAGGGACTACCAGTGGGTTTATGCAACGAGACATCAATTTTAGTGTTTGTGGTCATTTATTAAATTTATTTGGCGAGTATTTTGGTGCCATGATAAAAATGCTAGCGTATGATTTTGCTAAAGTCAAATGCTGTTCACTAAGTAATCTGGAAGGATACATTTGTCCAACCAAAGCCATGAATGTGAGTTGAAGCAAAAGGGGTAGATAAGTAAGGCACACATGATTCAGAGTCCGGCTCTCTTGTAAAGCTTTTTCTCAGCCCACTCAGCCTGTTTAACAAGGTATATGACTCAGGAATGAAAAGACAGTCAACAAAAACGATGCAAAGTTGCATGCACAATTCACTTTAGTATGTATGCATGTATCACATATACCTAAAAGATTTGATGGCAACAGAGATACTGATCCAAAATCCCTCACTCCAATCAAACCTAAACATTGAAAAGCTTCCCTTGTTATCAGAGCATTACTATTTCCTCCAGAACACACACTAACCAAACACTGTACCAGCTTCAATAAAGTAGACCCCTTCAACACTAATGTGGTAACCATAATGATATGATAACATTGAAATAATTCCACTTTACCTGATGACAAATGATGTTGGTTGTCACAGAGTAACTCGTTTAGATGGATGAGTCTCTCCACAGTGATCATGTGTTGATGACGAGTGTCAAGGAAGTTGTGTACCCACTGGTCTAGTCCTTCTTGAGATACACACAAGTCATCTTGTAGTTGTCTAGCTTGAGCAAATTTATCATCATTAGGTAGAAGGTCTAACAATAATGATGCCTCATTGTTTAATGACTTGATCAATATGGTGATGATGGATAGTGCCTGTGTCAGTGGTAACATTGATAGTTAAATGTGTGTACAATAATACTGTGCCATGTAGTTTTACAAATGAAGGGTGAAAATGCAGGTACAGTATGAGAAATTTAGATAGAAACCTCAAGTAGGCCAGAACATCTTTTGGTTACAGATTTAATATTCCCAGTGCTCAATACAATGTAATACCCTTTCATGGGGGTATTGTACTAAAGAATGAAACATAGCACAGTGATATACTGTGGAGTATGGATATATAGATATTGGGTGCATAACCACATAAACGCTTGAATATACCACTCTGGCTATCTAGTGCGTGCTTTGTACTGTAAGTGCTTTTGGATAAGCCAAATCATGAGCTCTACTCTTGAAACTTGTGGCCAAAAAGCCTAAGTAATATCAAAATAAGCAAATTAAATGTTGGAGAAATCCACAAAAAATTATGCTTTAATAAAAGTGCACAAAAATCTATAAGCTAGGTAACCAAAAGTATATACAGTAAAGGAACACTTCAAAAATAGGCTTTGTCAGTGACTTGACTGGTTAACAGATTGGAAAGCTGTTAGCAAAAGAGAGGATATCTGGCTGCTCCTGGTCTGAAAATTAAGCCCAATTGTGTAGCAGCCAAGAAATGGCTGCAATGATGTTAATGCTAAAGTTGTGAAATCAACAATGGAGGCCACAACCATTTATCTACAGACACAATGAAGGCAGAAGTTATAATCAGATTGTACTGCATACTTTATTTGACTATTTTGGTAATATTCTGTCAGAGTGTACATATTTTTGTTAAGGAATTCTAATAAAAGGCATATTCAATGTTTTAAAATTTCCATTGGTAGATCTATGAAATTAAGCTAGAGTTTTCTTTTATAAAGTAGAAATTAAGTGAGGTGAACAACTGTGATAGTGAATTTAGTTGTTTGGTTTATGCTTAGCTTGCTATTGCTTTGTTTTTCAAGCCATCTAAAGACATGGGCTAGCCTATGTATACACTAAATTCCGTACACAGATTACCCTGTAGCTGTGACAAAAGTTCGATATTGTTTTACATGAATAAATGTTCACAGTACCATGGATATTTATCAGCAAATTTAATATGTGAATTCACCTATTTTATCTGTACCAGATTTCAAGGCAATCAAATTACGTGTTTGCAATTTTGCATAGATTACATGAGTGAATAGGTTACGTATACCTCTTAAAACAAAAGAAATAAAAAAGAAAAATAAACAAACAAAACTTTGGCTGCCCATATCTCACGAATGGCTGGAGCAAATTTTAATTAAAATTTGCTGCATGGCCTACCCTACCTGGTGGACAGCTATAATGCAAAAATGGTGTGCTTTGGAAAAAAAGACCATGGAGCTTTCCAGGTGTGAAAATTACATTTTCCTTCTTCCTGTCAATATGCAATGGTGGGACATGCCAGTTTTCTTGGTTGCACAATACACAGCTACCAAAACAATTTAGGGGGAAAATGTGTGGTCTTGAACTCCAGACATATGTAAGAATATAGTCCAATGACACAACCACTGGACAATCACACCCACACTATGCATTTAACTTAAGTCAGTGGCCAGCTCTGTATTGTCACAAATAAGATAGTCAATTAATATCTACTGCTACTTCATTGATGTATTGGAGATTAGCTAGACCATGTTAACTAAAGGCTGAACAATTAAGCTCAAAATGAAATTTTGCATGAATTAAATGAATAGACTAGAAGATTGTTCAGATGGCAAACAATGAAATGACAACTAGAAGCTCTAACAATACTATCAAAAGCCTAAAGTTGTAAAGAAGATTGTTCAATTGATTAACAGCTACCATTTAAAATTCTCCAAATACACAAAATACAAATCTATGGGAGAATCATACAGTACGGGATAATGAAACAAAATATCCCAAACCAATACTGTCAAGGCTATAAAGGTATTGTGAGATTGGTCTTTGGTCAATATTTTCATGGGAAAATGCAAACTTTGATGACCTCTATTATATAGCGCTACCGTACTCTATTATGAATGGACTCCAATTGCAAGCAAATCTGAACTCTTTTGTGATGATAGAAGCATTAAACTGGTATACAGGTGGAAATCCCTCCCTATTGCACACATGCAGTACACATATACATTCTATTAGTTAGCAATACCTGTACATGTACACAATCTGATACCAACCTTACTAGATACACTGGGTGTGGTGTGATCAACACATGGTACTAAACTGCTCACTATTAACTGAGCATACTTCCCAAGCTCCTGTAATTAATAAAAAAGTATCAATATCAAGTATAACTGTCTTCTAAATCAAGTACACAAATATGTTTTGTAGAAATCATTTTCTGGTAACAAATCTTTAAGCATCAAATCACACACCATCTTGTTTCAATATTCAAATGGCCTACCAAAATGTATGTAGTGATATAACTTGTTACCAACCTCAATGCAAGTGGATATGGTGACATTACAAACATCACTTAATAAATCACAAAGTAGTACTAATTTCAACTCATCATCAATACAGACACTCTTATTACACTTCTTTATGACAGATGATATTGCTCTTAGACTGGCATGAATTATATCTCGCAACAGAAAGGCTTGTTGTCCTTTCAGAGAGGTATCAAACTCTGGTAACAATTGATGAACAAACAACACATAAGCTGCCAGCAGTCTTCGTTGCTCATGTGAGCGACAACTAGCATCAATCATTAGTACCAGCTTCAATAATATATTCTGTATACTGTCCTATAAAAACAACACCAGAAATAATTGGGGAGTTACACTAACACAAACATACCTTAGTCTTAGATAAAATATTAATAAAAGATGTATTTGGTAGAGAAAACAAGTTGCTAGGGATGTACTGCATGGTAACCAAGATGTCGTTACTAGTGAGATGTGGGGGAGAGGGAATTGGATCACTGTTCAGTAGATAACTATTGTGAGTTGATGAACTGGGAGGCTCCCAATAATGAGATAACAAATGGACTGTGAACTTATCCAACTGTGACTGAAGGGTGGAGTTGATCACCTACAACAAACCAATAAGAACATAGTAATACACAGCATAGGAGACACAGAAATTTGCTAAATCCAAAATACCAGTAATCCAGATAGCACTAATGTAAGCATTGCAAACATGGCTAGTCTATTACTATTCACAATATGCAATGATCGTGAGAAATATGTTAAAGATTCAACCAAGATTTGTAATGCAAGCTTATATGATTCAAGCTAGTATCAATTGAGGCCTTGTTGAAACAGGGAATAATTAAATACTTTTCTGTTTCCACTAAAAGTTTATCTTATAGTACAACATATATTTTCTCTATTTGCTTTTACTATTCCTATACATACTCATACATACACACAAAACACACATACATACATACACTACACATTACCTCCTCTGATAAATGAATCAACAACAAGTTATGTAACACTACAGGATGTTCATCCCTCCTAGACCCCTGACCACTGTGATGTTGTACAGCATACGATGACAACACCAGGGACATACACAACGGTAAACAATTTGTCAACAGTTCTGTCACTGGACAATTTGTTGTCATGGAAATAAACTGTATGGTTTCCTCTGCTGAAGTCACATGATACAGTACATGTGGTATAACCATGTCACCATAGCAACTACAGAGAGATGCGGGTATACAAACTGAGATTTATTTTTAAAAGTACCTGTAAAACTGCCCAGTAGTCTTGCCAAACAATCGAGAAGGAAAAGACTCAATTTTAAACTCTTTAACAATCCACTCATACAATAGATGAACCATATGGTGTTCCAGATAAGCCAAAGAAGATTGGTAGTCCAAGTGCTGAGATATGTGTTGTATCACCTAACCATGTAGCAACATTAATAAGGTCATTGTGTGTTCAATTGGGTCACACTCACTTTAGAGACTAGCTGTTCATCAAAGTGCTCACAAGATAATCCCTTAGATAACTCCAGTAACACAGTCAGTTCACAACAACTAGAAGAACAAGCTATATTACACTGCATTGACAGTATACTGGCTGCTCTGTTTAGTGACTCATCCAATAAACTGATCTCATCTAAGTCAGCCTGCAGGGAGAAACACCATTACATACATTTGAATAGATTCGAATACTTTGCTGTATGACAGGTAGTGCCTTACATTTAGCAAACTGATGTTTTGTAAAGAGTCGGTAACTTGTCGATAAATGGCTCCTTGTTGCTGACACGACATGTCCATCCTACCCACCCCATACAACGTTGACATGGTATTGGCCACCTTCATACGTACTATGTGGTCAGTATCACCGCTCATGGCAATGAGACAACCTTGTAATGACTGATCTATAATAGATAACAAATATGTATACAAGTATTTAGAAGTTGGTTGATATGTACAGTATGTATGATTATAGAACTTTGCGTGGACGAGATCAAAGGAAAAAGTGTACTTTAAATTTCCTAAAGTACACTCTCAGCTGGCCAATTTCATCGACCACAAAGAGTGCTTTATTGCACCGCAAAGAGTGCTTTATACGTTCAATAAAGCACTCTTTGCGGTGCAATAAAGCATTCATTGTGGGCACGTGCCTTAGTGTAGGCTAATAGCCTACGGGGCTCGCGCCAGTACGACTAATCACCCAAGTCGGTGAAGGCTGATAGCCTCGCCACGCTGAGTGATCAATCGCCCCCAGCCAATATGAGTTCCACCACTGGATTGCTTTTATAGACATACCTAAATGCTTCGATGATGGGTGGGAGAAGGTAACGTTGCTGTCACGTTTGTTAATGTAAATGGACAAGTCCTGGAGATATCACGGAAATACTTCACCATGTGACTCACAATAGAATTGATTGTGGGTTGCGAGCAAAACCTGCCAAAAGACGCAATGAACGTCTACTATGCCAAACTATGGTGAAATACGCGTGAGTTACTTTGTTAAACTAGTTTGTGTGCGTTCAGGCTGCTAATAGTTCGTGCAACGCTTGTTAATTACGAGTCCTAGTGTATGGTGAAGCTACACGACTAGAAAGTTCCATAAATCATTTAAAGCATAGCCGCGAGTGCTATATGAAAAATAAAGTACGAGGCGCACGGCTGAGATGCTAATAAAGCACTCGACTTCGCCTCGTGCTTTATTAGCATCGAGGCCAAGCGCCGAGTACTTTATTTTTCATATAGCACTCGCAGCTATGCTTTAACATATACACATATCACTTTGACATCTCAGATCAAAGGAAACCACAGGGTTATATATCACATATTGCCCTGACCACAGGGCGATATCATGATATAGCTCTGACCACAACTGCCTTTGATGCTGAGGCAACTACAAAGAATCAGTTCCCTTTGATTATTTATATAGAGATGCTTAAAGTTTTGCATTTGTGAGTTTGAGTTAAACATGTTGATTTAGTTAGGGGCATTGTTGTGAAGTAAAAAGAATTGAGTGAGTCAGCATTGCATAGTTCAGTTACTAAGCATCACTAAATAATCATTTTTGCAATGTGGGGATTGTTTTTCTACAAAGTACATTTCAACTGCATGAAAGATGCCTCATACATTCACATCCTATATCACCTTAGGTAACTTTATTCATCCACAAAGTGGTTATTTGGTTTAAAATGGTATCACTACAACCAGTGAAACCCACAATCATTTCTTTTTTGTGCCCACAATTTAAACCCACAATCGATTTTTGCAAACCTCTGTATAAAAGTAATGTGGTGAATGCAGGTTTGTCTTCCTTCACCTATTAGGTGAGCATGCCAGAATGGTATGTATATGTTAAAGCATAGCCTTGCTCGTGCTATTTGAAAAATAAAGTACGAGGCCGCGCGCCTCTTCTAGTCGTGTAGCTTCACCATACACTAGGACTCGTAATTAACAAGCGTTGCACGAACTATTAGCAGCCTGAATGCACACAAACTAGTTTAACAAAGTAACTCACGTGTATTTCACCATAGTTTGGCATAGTAGACGTTCATCGCGTCTTTTGGCAGGTTTTGCTCGCAACCCACAATCGATTCTATTGTGAGTCACATGGTGAAGTATTTCCGTGATATCTCCAGGACTTGTCCGTTTACATTAACAAACGTAACAGCAACGTTACCTTCTCCCACCCATCATCGAAGCATTTAGGTATGTCTATAAAAGCAATCCAGTGGTGGAACTCGTATTGGCTGGGGTGATTGATCACTCAGCACGGCAAGGCTATCAGCCTTCACCGGCTTGGGTGATTAGTCGTACTGGCGCGAGCCCCGTAGGCTATTAGCCTACACTAAGGCACGTGGGCAACTGTGCTTTATTGCCCACAAAGAGTGCTTTATTGAATGAATAAAGCACTCTTTGCGGTGCAATAAAGCACTCTTTGTGGTCGACGAAGCAGTTGGCCAGCTGAGAGTGTACTTTCACTTTTTCCTTTGATCTCGCCCACGCAAAGTTCTATAAATATTACTTATACCATGGCCACTTGGGATTTGCCTGATATATATGCCCTCGCCCTCAGGTTTATATATCAGACAAATCCCTCGTGACTATTAAATACATGTAGTATATACTGCACAATGAGATCTCAATTATTCAAACACATACATGTAACCTGTATGCATCAGTTCATTCACAAAAGTGTACACATATAAGTGTGAATTTGTTTGGATAACTGAAAGTGAAGCCCTATCACGTACAAACAGGGCCTTTATTCAGTTGCTCTAATAGAATACACACACACACAGCTAGCAAAATATTTTAATAGAACAGTCACAAGGATAACAGTCAAGGTATACTGTATGCATTGTTCTGGTACAATTAATTGTTACACACTGTGACATACATATGTTAAAGCATTTAATACAAACCTTTAGTAGTGACTTTCTTATCCATTATGAGAAGTGTTCTATCACCTGTATCAGCCTGTGGACAGAGCAACAAATGATACATAAACAAACACATTTAAATACTACATGTATTTGTTACATTATACTACGTTTACACTTTGTGTGGTTGCAAAACTGCAAAATCTTGTATATTTACACCACTACAGCATGGTTGTGTTCTAAGAGGGTTATTAATGGTTTATACCAGCTATTATTAATATCCCTCATTACAGTGTGGTTGATACCTGTAAGTACTTGTGTGGCCTCCCTGCTATGCAGTGTTGTTCTATTTGATACAATATAGGGTTTCTACTATCCATTTAAGCAATATTTTTGATGTACAATAAAATATTGAAGATAGAAAACCGAACCAAGTTGGCACGGTAAATTTGTGAGGGATAGCCTAGTTCAGTTCAGCTGGGGGTTTATACTGTAGTGAAACAGAACTGAGATGACTCATGCACCAAGCCAGCACACAATATATGGATAAGCCCAGTGTAAACGACAGTGTAGTGTAGCTAAGGAATTGAGACTAATTTCAAGGGTCACATCTTTCAGTTGCAAGACTGTAAATCCAGAGCATTTATTTACAAATTGTGTGATTCAAAGAACTTGTGTTGGCATATACATGTAGGCACCAAACAGTAACAATGGTTGGGTCACAATATTCCATTTGTTGAGGTTTGCATGTACATTTACATCCTGAATGATTAATGTACATTGTCGTAAAGACAATGATTTTATTTGCACTGTGGCCACACCATTCAGGTGGTCTACTTTCAAATTCTATTCTATTGATGGGCATGTTAAATAGATTACAATTGATTGAATTGAACACACTGCACATAAGTGTAACAACATCATACCAGGAGTTGATAAAATTTAAAGTGAGAAGGGTAGTTTTACTGACATGACAAAACTAAGTCTTGTAATAATTTGGAGTACTATTCTTATTGGATGCAATGCACAGCAAAGAGAAGTAACAGCTTGGATGAAGTCTTGTAGTAAGTGTGTGTATGTATAGGCTCTCCCATGTTGAATGATTCAAATTACACAGTACTAGTGGCTATAAAATGTATTATACTAGCTTTCCAGCTGGTTGGTCATTAACCATATAGCTATGACACAAAACAGTATGATTCTGTTGATGAAAAATGGACAACTATGTTGTATGTAGGTCAGTGATTACTAAATAACCCCAGTGTTTATTCAGGCCTAGGCTTTATCTTACGAGTACCAGGAGCACAAACGAAATCGGGCAAAAAAAAAAGGCAAACCAAACAGAAATAAAACAAAAACTAACCAGCTGAAAATGTCATTATAACTAATAGCTACATTTAAGGCAGTGACAGGTAAAATTGCATTGTGTTACAGCCCACCTGTTTATATAATAGTTATACCAGGGCTGCAAGGGATTTTGCTGATATATACACCTGAAACACAAGGGTTGTAGGCCCGAGGGCTAAGGGTTTATATATCAGCAAAATCCGAAGTAGTCATGGTACGTATAAGTGATATATATTACTCTACGCACAGGTGAAAGAACTACAGAGCACTCACCCTGTTCCTTTTATACATCATATCTGATTTAATAGCATGCTGTTATAGTATGTTCGCGTTGAGCTGAACCTTCAAAAACATTTAATAACTCATGGATGCAATTACACACGATCTTGAAATTTAGCTCATTTGCAGTACTGCTTGATCCGCTAAAAATATTTCAAAATCTTGTTGTTCAAATGTTTGACATAATATCTACGGCCAATCAAAATTTTCACAATACATTTCCTATGGAGAAGTCATATAAGTACAGTGTCTATTAGAGCCCTTTCCCGAACTTGTAATGGATCCAAACCGTACATGTCTGTTGTTGACACCTTTGCTGTTACCAATAATCATCTGGTTGGCAGAAATGTTAACTCTGTTGAGAAAAATCCACTTTTAATTTTTAGCTGTTTTTCAGGGCTCAGCTCAACGTGAACATACTATAGAACGTTACTCATACATCATTATGCTTTACACACAGTGCCAGAAAAATTGCAATTGTGGGATCTGGTTTGCTGAAATTGATTTCATAAGTGTGTGTGTGTGTGTGTGTGTGTGTGTGCGCGCGCGCGCGCACACGTCCCTTACCAATCTACCAATGTTTGTCCGTACGCACCTACCCATATGAGCAAAATTGTCAAATGGTAAAAGCAGCTTACATGTAAGAAGTAAAAGTGAAATGAAGTCTGTATTAAACTTCTGCACAGGTAAACTTTGCTCTGAGTTGGATTCTTTTGGGGGTCTGAAATAAGGGTGTGGTGACTCTCCTCAGACTTTGTGAATTACATTCCCTTTGTGTTTCACAGGCATTTAACAACTGAAAAACAACAGTGCAGGCCTCATAGACTGCCAGGAATAGCCTATCTCTTAGAGTTGCAATTGAAAGTGGGAATGTCCCCTATATATGCGAACAAAAATGAAGTGCTACTTTGAGGGGGTTTGTCAAGAGAATTTGCAAGAAAAACTATTAACACAATTTAGAAACATGTTGTTAAAAGTAGTTTGTTTAACAAATGCTTCCTATAAGCAATGCATAGCAACGTAATTGAAGAAATACAAAAATGTCACGAATTACGAAATCACTTAATTGATGTATTGTAGTTGCATAGTTATACATAGTTGATTAATTCCAAATGAACTGCATTGCACCTGGTTTATAGAAGTACCACAACATCAACTTTTTAGTTTTAGTATTTTATTAAGCCTATTAACTTGACAGTGAGTAAAGTTACATATATCAAGTTAAGTAGTTAGGACTACAAGCTACTTACGTATTTAAAGTTACAGTGTAATTGCCCTCTTTGTGTTGTTCTGTGGTCTGCACAATGGCTGGCACATGTGGGTAGAAATACATGTCCACGCATTGTCCAAATGATTATTTTACTGATCAATAGTCATTTAGTAACTGTCAACTAACCACAACTTACCTGTAGCAACTACATTGAGCCTAGCCTAACCTGCAAACCCAAACCACAATTAAACTGCTCAATATAACAAGTCAACTTATCATATCTTTGAACTGGTTGGGCATCAAAACCATGAACAAACCACATTCATAGCAATACCCTGGGCTATAGACAAGTTAAACCCCAAGTGGCGCCTATGAACGCCCACACTAAAGTGGTACTTATATGGTTTACTTAAGAAACTAGAAACATGGGTATAATATTTATTTCTATTATGTGCAGCAAAGCGTGATGCACAGATGCAGAATGTGATGGTGGATTTCTACCCTGATCCTCCAGTAATAGGACAGATCCTTACACTAGTGGTCAATGGCACCCTAAGTTAGTCTATAACATATAACACACACATTGTATAGTGGATCCTCCATCAAGTGTGCAGATTCTCTGTACAATACTGTATGTGGATCAAGTCAGCACCTGGTCTGGGATTTTTGTCCTGCATTCAACAGAGTTTTAGTAACATGTTTCTGACTCCCTGCTACACAGGCTTTGCAGGTCCCTAGTGGGATAGTAACTAATAATGTATGCATAAATTAGTAGGTTAGTAGATTATTGTTTGGCAAAACATAGTGGAAAAAGTGACTGGAGGTCAACTGTATGTGGAATTACGTTTCAACAACTTGCCACCACTGAGAGATACATATGACTTGTGCTATGGACTGTTGATGCTTAAGGTAAAATGTCCACTACCACCAGGTAAGCCATGTACATACTGTGTAAAGGTATGTACTGCATTTGCATTACAGATAATTTACATTTACAAGTGTCTCGGCCACTTCCACCTTCTCTACTCCCAGTAAGTTAAGCTGTAACATCAAAATATAACTTGCTTGTGTGCACATAATCCTTCGTTCGACCAGACATTAGCACAATTACTGCATGAGTGAATCTAAGGGGTTACATTTGCATTGACCACTAGCCCTGAATGTAGCCCAGCTAGCGCCGGTTAAGCTAAAGTTGAAGCCAAAATTGTAACACTCATGTGATTATTATGTACAACTTGGATTTCTGCCTTAAAAACAACATAAATAGCGTATTTTGTAATAATCCTTGCTATCCACGAATTGGAAAATATTTGGTTGTGGTGAGTATAGCTTATTCACAAGCATTTCAAATACCAACTAAACTCACAATATAGATAGCACAAAATGACCACTCTATAACAAACCCATCTAGGTATTTAGTAAACGCCATAAATTGTCCTCAAACATTTACAGTAACTTGCTCAACTGAAATTTTCCATGATATCCCTACATACAGTAGGTAGAAGTGCACCGATATGACTTTTGGCTGATATTCTGATAACTGATACGTAATATTATCAAGCCAATAAACAAAACTGATCCGATATGGTAGCAGACCTTTCCTAACAACTCACACTCTATATTCAATTATAAAGTGACAGCGTGGGACTGACTTGGGTTCAATTACATTAGTATTTGCAATTAAATACAAATTTTGAGTAATTGTATTTGTAGTTTGGGAACTGGATGTATTTGTATTTAAATACTTTCCTAATGTATTTAAATACTTACAATTACTTCAAATACTTTAGCTACAATAATATGGTAAAATCAAATGAACCTTTGATCATAAAGAGTGTGAGATCAGCTATGCAAAGCTTGTTGACACCTTTGGTCCACACTACTCTCAAGTGTATATGTCACTGGATTCATGAGCAGTTACCTTTCCTTTGAAGTCAACTGTTGTAAGACTTTTTAGTATTGCAGGGAAAATATTTCGACCAGAGAGATGTAGACTAACAGATAAAAGATTTGAAGAACTGATGTTTATTAGATGCAATCAATAGTGTACATACACCTCCTGTGCGTGCATAGAGGCTTTGGTAGAGCTGGCATGTACCTAACAATTTAATCTCAATAGTAATAGTGTTAACAAAAATTAATAAGCACAACTAGCATGTGTACAGCGTAGATACTAAATTAGTGTACAAGCAACCAAGCATTATACTCTGACACACTCAACTTCCTTACAAATAAGAAAATTTCTAATTATAGCAATATGGTAGTACTTTACGGATTGTATTTGTTCCAGGGAAACTACAGTGCTACAATTACAGCAGTAGATCAAAAGAATAGTCAACTATTCTGTATAAAAGCTGCCATATACATATGATCACTGACATAATAGCTAGCCAGCTGTGTATGTAACTTTTGTTGCATTTTATACGTAGATTTCAAAGATTAATTAAATGTATCTCTTTGTAAACATGGTTGATGCCAATGATTCTTCAGTTAGTATACATGTATAACAAGGATCAAGTTACAGGGTATTCATATTGCATAGGATCCACAAGATTCCTTACTAGGACATTACATGGACTATAGAGGCACATGCTTGAGTATGTCACACTACCGGCACAACAAAGCAAGCTACGGATACGAAGTTGAAAGACATGATAGAAGAATAGTATCACAGACATAGCAGGAGATAGCTTTACAATTCTCCAGTGAAAAGGGAAATTACTTTGATCAATTATTCCAAGCTTTTCCTTCAACTTGACGGTCTTCATACCAATGCAGCTTTGCTGCCTTCATTGGCTTTCGCACAAAGAAGATAGTCAGTGTGGCCCTGTTGCACATAAGAATGATGTAACTAATGATATACGACACTAACAAAAAAACGCCATGTTTATTAGTGTACGGAGTTGAATGTTCCTTGCTCATAATATAATGTGCTCCTAAAATTATAACACACAATAACAGCACTTCCTGCATAAAACAACTACCCATGGTTTAGAAACAAATGGCTGAAAACTTTATGAAAAAAACTGATAGCATTTGACTGTCACAGTAGTGTGGTGATTACAGATTGGTAGGCTGTTGCTAGTTCCAGAAGACAGTGTAACTAATAGGTTCAACATATACAGCATAAAGCACCGCTGCGTGTATGTATGGAAAATACAGTACGAGAGATGTGTCGAGAGGCTAATATAGCACGAGGCAAAGCCAAGTGCTGTATTTGCCTCGAGACACACCCCACCCCCAAGTGCTGTATTTTTTGTACACACAAGCATAGGCGGTGCTTTAAGTATTATATTGCACTTCCTGGTCGTCTGGCTCGGAGCAATTTTCTCTAGTACTCAAACCGCTGCGATTTTCAGTGATCAGGATATCAGTAAGTGTTTATATAATCTACAGCCTGTATTTCTAATCGTAGAACAGACTAATAGGATTAGTGCTACAGTAGTTTTAGCAATTTACAATGCCACACACGTGATCAATCACGCTGTCTTAGTGGAGTTGCTTCGTGATCAGACGATCAGTAAATGTTTATACAATCTACATGTATTTCTAGCCGTAGAACGAACTGGTAGGATTAGTTTGGCTGGTTTTAGCAATTTACAGTGTGTTATTTTCGTAACATTCCGTAAATAAATTCTCCACATAACTGTACTGCACGTATTTCCCCAAATAGCTGCATAACTGTTCTGTATGACTCATACAGTACAGTTATGCAGCTAATAAGTACTGTATGAACAATACACTACGCGACATCGCTTTGATCCTCCCATGCAAAGTACAATATAGTGCATTACAGACCTTCACAAGATTTTCCAAACAAGAGACAAGCTCAATTCTAACTTGACCAGACAACAGACCATCTTGGGACATGTTCCTATAACAACAGTAACAACACAAGTTTGTATACTGTAAATTCATCACATCTTACCAAAAAGCCGATAAAATAATTTGGCAGGTTGTAAAAATATTCTCAGAATGACTAGCATTAAAATGACTGGATAACTTTGTGAGACACTTCACTCCCATGGTCACTAGTTTCATATTCCGTCTGTGTGTTGACATCAGCTGCCTGGGTGGGCATAACATAGAATATACTAGACCGATATCTGTACTACTTGTACAATACCTACAGTGTACACTCAGTGCTGTATAACAGTGTGGTGCCTATGAGCTCCATTCAAACACTCTAGGGACTACCCAATATTGGATAGGAGACAAGTTCATGCAGTGAATGCACCCTCATGATTGATAACATCAATGAAACTAGCTCACTACAAAGTAGTTGTAAAATGCTCACCTGATAGACTCTATACAAATGGCCAAGTCATCACTGCCAATGCAATGAGCTTCCAACAGCTCATCACACAACATCAAAGCCTAACACAAAACACAAAACACAAGTTATATAGTACTATAAAGTGTAGATGCATGGCAACTCACCATTTGAGCTCGATCCACATCTTCACACTGTGTATGAAAGAAGCAAAAAGATGTGTTTGATGAAGAAGAGCTATGTATGGCCTACCTCAGCTAGTTTGTTCATAATAGTTTCTCTAATAGAACTATTCACCCCACTACCATCCCCTGGTGATGATAAATCCCTATACCACACCGTCAAGAAACGCAGAGCACACCACTGCAAATTGCAAGATTGTTTGTCAGCAGATACCTCCACTGTGAAGGATCACGGGTGAAATGACTAACAATTATTAACAGTGTTTACCTGGATTGTTAACAAATACAGGTTCAGTGTCCACAGCATCACTGTCATCTGTTGAGAAACTCATTCTTGAATCTTCATGACTAGCAGCACTAAATAGTCTGGTAGTATTTGTAGCAGCAGTACAAGGACTTCCATTAGTACAACTGAACTGTAAATAAAAGCAAGTGTACATTAGCTTAATGCAAACATAGTGAGTATAGACATGTAACCACATGTGCTATGCACATGATAGCTTTTGACCATTGGGGAGTGGAACCTGTTAATATGAATATTCAATTATGAGGACCTAACATTATTCAGAAAGTTGAGGTACTAAAATCAGGACACTCTGATAATAGTGCACTGATGTTCGTTAGTCCCAAGGTAACTGTAGTGCTCATATTAACTATATTAATAGCACAAACTGACCTCTCCTTGAGCAATGTCTTTGACCTTCTCCAACAGTTGATCGGGAACAATGTGACAATATAATTTATGAATAACCTGCACAGCCTCACTCTTTACCAGCTACAAACAATAGAAGGTATTAAGTAACTACAAGTACTACATATCATCAGCAAACAAACTAGTACTACAGTATATGTAACACATGTAGCAAAAATTAACAACTCCCTTTTCAAACAGTACAACACAGCCATTTTCTAACCATCATAAGCACAGTGCTGTTAGTATGATCACATGTACAGAGTATAGTAAACCTAAAAATGTGTGTGCTATTTTAATCATAAAAGTGTTCAAGTAAGTCTCATCCATTTACATGACTCTGATCAACCTAATAAAGCCCACAAAATACTCTAATAAAACAGTCACTTATAGGGTTTGGAAATCTGGGTTGGTGTTTGTATACATTCTATACCACAGACAGTCAGATACATACTTTATTGTCGTGATGGACTGAGATGAGGTGTGTTAACTGTCTGATTACCGAACTGATCAACTGGCTGTATTCACCGCCATCATTGCTCCAACCATTATCAGTGAGGGTGGTAGCCACTTTTAACAACAAATCCTGCAGTGTCACAGTACAACACTAGAATACTACTACTAGGTTCATAGATATAGTGAAACCTCTAAGCTCAAGAAGTTTGGGACAAAGAAAATTGTAAAAGGCCACCTTCATACATTTTAAAGAAAGCTACAAACAATGAGGTTTCAAAGTGTCCATTACAATAAAGAGGTTCCAGTAAGATCACACTAACTGTTAATAGTCCAGTTACTGGTAGTCTGAGTAGTTGTTCATCATCTTGAAGGCCACCACAATGTAGTAATATCGTGATAACATTTAACACAACCACTCCGATGTGAGTGGCTACTTCTAGTATGTTAACAGTAGCACTCAATGGCTGGACAGCTGATATACTCTACGGTATCAATACAACATACATGTCAAATAACTGCACAGTACAATATATACAAATTTAACACTACAGAAAACTATAAATGGATGTAATGACATACCTAATATCAATCTGGTTATTTAGTTTAACAGAAACTGGCAAATCAATGCAATAGGCAAAACAAACTTTGGCAAATTCAAGCTCAATCTTTAGCTATAAAGATGCTAAATCTCAGGTGCTACAAGTAATTGGCGCCATTAAGCTTTGGCGAATTTGTAGCTTGCCAAATTTGCCACCCGACAAAGTTTTAAAACCTTTATACGGTATTTACAACAATGTTTTATAAACTCACACTTGTCTACTACAAGTATGTATACCACACAGTTTTAGAGACTGCAATGCTCAGGCTTGGTAACACATAAAGTATTATATCAAGCAAGCAAGCAATGCATTAGTACTAGCGTTACAACTATCACATGCTTAACATGAGGTAAGTACCATTCAAACACCAATACACCCTTTACCTGAAGCAGCACAGTTAGACAGTTCTCCAGCGACTCTAATAATAACAGCTGCAGTGATCGTATAATGTCCCTAATAATGAGTGAACATAAACTAGCAATAAAGCACTAGGACACACTACCTTGATAACTGGGCAGGCGCAGGTGGAGAGTATCCCCTCATCGGTTCAGACACCTACATTGTATATTGTATAGTGTAGAGGAAACAGAATGGCAACTGCTTGAAAGCCTTCACCAAACATTACAACATATTTCGATAGAACAGAGAAGTGTACTGAATGATTGATAGGCACAGCATATTAACTGACCACATCAAAAGTTGACTGCAAATACAATAGCTGTATAGACTCCAACGGCCATGGACTTTCTTCATCTGACAGGCCCCAATAATAACTAGAGAAGTACACACCATAATTAATTGTAGTCACAATACAAAGCTAATAATGAAGGCATCTCAAAACATGTGCATCTGAACATTGAAGCCTGATTCAATGATCTCTAATATTCAAATACTGTAGGATATACCAAGTGGAAAACATACGCCAAGTAAACAATCACTACAACAGTTCAACATGATCAGAGACACTCAAGTTGGGGAGCACTGTATGCAACTATTGTGGCATGTACACAATGCACTCACTTGCTAATTTGTTGATATTTGTAGTTGTAATCAGCAAACAGATGATTAAAAATGTTCTCCTCTCTCAGTAAGTCATGTGACGCTTGTGTCAATCCTACCAGAGTGATTGCCAATAGCCACGGTGATGTCCTGTACACAAGCCAGTATACACAAACATTCATACAAACGTACAGTGGACTTCACTTATCTAATCCAGGGGACCACCACAATAACCGAAACAATTGTATATTTAAGGACAAGTCTAATTTCAGCACATTTATACATGTGGATACTTAATGCTGCAGTACCTCATTATGACACTCGTAAATTATTTTCTACATAACTGATGTTTCAAGTACATGTAATGAGATTTTGGCTAAAGTTACAATGAGTTTATTCTTACAAATGTTATGGGTATAAGACTCATACAATTGGCAAAACAAATCATAACAGTTGAGTCATTTGCTTATACTGTAGATTATCTAATCAAAAACAGCCAAGCTGTAAAAAAACAGTGTGGCCCTCAAAGAGGCGATGGTGAAAAAAGATGTGAAATCCAAGGTGGCGGCCAAGAAATGGCTGTGATGGTAGGTTAATGGTAAAAAATTTAATAACGACAATTCAGGTGAATTTGGTGCCAAGACTGGCCGCCACCTTGGATTTCATATCTTTTTTCACCATCGCCTTTTTGAGGGCTGCACTGTTTTTTTTACAGCTTGGCTGTTTTGATTAGATATCACTTCTTTTTGTATTTGTATACTGCAAAGCCGGCCAATGGCTGGCTTTGGGGGTTTTTTAACCCATGTGTTTTTTTCTTTACCGCAGGAAGAAGAAAAGAACTTAAAGAAGATATTTAATACTTAAATTATTTTTGATTTTATTAGTAATTATACAAATTATATACATATATTTATTACATGCCTATTATTCCCCACAGGATATTATTTTGCAGCTGATCTCTCTACTGGGTGACTTGAAATGTAGTTGAACTATCTATAAGGTGACCTCTTCTAGCTGATCTCTCTACAGGGTGATTTGTTTCTAGATGAACTCTCTAATGGTTATTTGTTTGCAGCTAAACTCTCTACATGGTGGTTTCTTTGTAGCTGAACTCTCTACACGATGGTTTCTTTGTAGCTGAACTCTCTACAAGGTGACTTCTTCTAGCTGAACTCTCTACAGGGTGATCTTTTTGTAGTTGAACTCTCTACAGGGTGATTTGTTTGCAGCTGAACTCTCTACATGATGGTTTCTTTGTAGCTGAACTCTCTACAAGGTGACTTCTTCTAGCTGAACCCTCTACAGGGCGATTTGTTGTAGTTGAATTCTCTACAGGGTGATTTGTTTGAGGCTGAACTCTCTACATGGCAGTTTCTTTGTAACTGAACACTCTACAAGGTGACTTCTTCTAGCTGATCTTTCTACAGGGTGGATTGTTTGTAGCTGAACTATCTACAAGGTAACTTCTTCTAGCTGATCTCTCTACAGGGTGATTTGTTTGAGGCTGAACTCTCTACATGGCGGTTTTTTTTTAGGTGAACTCTCTACAAGGTAACTTCTTCTAGCTGATCCCTCTACAGGGCAATTTGTTTGTAGTTGAATTCTCTGCATGGTGATTTGTTTGAGGCTGAACTCTCTACATGGCGGTTTCTTTGTAGCTGAACTCTCTACAAGGTGACCTCTTCTAGTTGATTCTCTACAGGGTGGTTTGTTTCTAGCTGAACTCTCTACAGGTTATTTGTTTGCAGCTAAACTCTCTACATGGTGGTTTTGTTGTAGCTGAACTCTCTACACGATGGTTTCTTTGTAACTGAACTCTCTACAAGGTGACTTCTTCTAGCTGAACTCTCTACAGAGTGATTTGTTTGCAGCTTAACTCTCAGAGTCTACATGATGGTTTCTTTGTAGCTGAACTCTCTACAAGGTGACTTCTTCTAGCTGAACTCTCTACAGGGTGATCTTTTTGTAGCTGAACTCTCTACAGGGTGATTTGTTTGCAGCTGAACTCTCTACATGATGGTTTCTTTGTAGCTGAACTCTCTACAAGGTGACCTCTTCTAGCTGATCTCTCTACAGGGTGATTTGTTTCTAGCTGAACTCTCTACAGGTTATTGGTTTGCAGCTAAACTCTCTACATGGTGGTTTCGTTGTAGCTGAATTCTCTACACGATGGTTTCTTTGTAGCTGAACTCTCTACAAGGTGACTTCTTCTAGCTGATCTCTCTACAGGGTGATTTGTTTCTAGATGAACTCTCTACAGGTGATTTGTTTGCAGCTAATCTCTCTACATGGTGGTTTCTTTGTAGCTGAACTCTCTACATGATGGTTTCTTTGTAGCTGAACTCTCTACAAGGTGATTTGTTTGCAGCTGAACTCTCTACATGATGGTTTCTTTGTAGTTGGACTCTCTACAAGGTAACCTCTTCTAGCTGATCTCTCTACAGGGTGATCTTTTTGTAGCTGAACGCTCTACAGGGTGATTTGTTTGCAGCTGAACTCTCTACATGATGGTTTCTTTGTAGCCGAACTCTCTACAAGGTGACCTCTTCTAGCTGATCTCTCTACAGGGTGATTTGTTTCTAGCTGAACTCTCTACAGGCGATATGTTTGCAGCTGAACTGTCTACATAGTGGTTTCTTTGTACCTGAACTCTCTACAAGGTGACTTGTTTCTCTACAAGGTGACTTCCTCGAGCTGATCTCTCTACAGGTTGATTTGTTTGTAGCTGAATTCTCTACAGGGTGATTTGTTTGCAGCTGAACTCTCTACAGGGTGATTTGTTTGTAGCTGAACTCTCTACAGGATGGTTTCTTTGTTACTGAACTTTCTACAAGGCAACTTTTTTCTAGCTGATCTCTCTACAAGGTGACTTCCTCTAGCTGATCTCTCTATAGGGTGACTTGTATCTAGCTGAACTATCTACAGGATGATTTGTTCATAGTTGAACTCTCTACAGGTTAATTTGTTTGTAGCTGAAATCTCTTGTTTCAAACTGATCTCACTGTAGCATAACTTCTTTGTAGCTGAACTCTCTACAGAGTGATTTTTTTTGTAGCTGAACTGTATATAGGGTGATCTGAACTTTCTACAGGGTGATTTGTTTATAGCTGAATGCTCTGCAGGGTGATTTGTTTGTAGTTGATCTCTCTACAGGGTTTCTTTGCAGCTGAGTTCTCTACAGGGTGACTTCTTCTAGCTGAACTCTCTCTTGTTTCTAGCTGATCTCTCTACAGAGTAACTTGTTTGTATAGCTGAACTCTTTACAGAGCAGTATTTTGGTTGCTGAACTCTCTACACGGTGACTTGTTTGTAGCAAAATTCTTTACAGAGTGACTTGGTGGTAGCTGAATTCTCTACAGAGTGACTTACTTGTAGCTGAACACTGTATAAACTATAAAGTGACTTGTCTGTAGCTAAACTCTCTTCAGGGTTACTTGTTTGCAGGTGATCTCTATAGGGTAACTTGTTTGTATAGATGAACTCTTTACAGGGTAGTTTCTTTGTAGCTGAACTCTCTCCACAGTGACTTGTTTGTAGCTGAATTCTCTAGATAGTGTAGCCGAACTTTCTACAGGGTGCATGACTTGTTTATAGCTGAACTCTCTTCAGTGTGACTTGTAATGTTCAGAATCACTACAGCAATATATTTGTAGCTGAACTCTCTATAGGGTGACTTGCTTCTTGCTGAACTGTCTATAAGATTAACTGTTTGCAGCTGAACTCCCTACAGAATAACCTGTAATGTAATAGAATTCTATAATGGAGTAAATAAATTAGCTGAATGCTCTGTTAGGGTGACTGTTCTATTAGAGTATCTCGATCTCGCATTTGCTACACGGAGTTGGCTTTTGAATCATAACTTAGTGGTTTGTAATCCAATTCTTCTATACTACTGCAAGGACTTTCAATGAAGATTATTCCAGCTATACACCGATTTTCAGCTCATTGCTCTAAGCGGTTTGCCTAGTAGGCGTGAAAACTAATACTTTTTAATTCCTAAAAATCGATCGCGTAATTGTGACACAGGTTGGGTTTTGTGTCATATCTCCGTGGTCTCTATCTCGATTCCTTTCAAACCACCAAAAGGCACCCCTACGATGGTTACTCCATCTACATAGCAATTTCCATGAAGCAGTTTACCCTGTAGGGGTGACAACAAATCGATCTTGTTTTACGCGAATAATCGGTCATAACTCCTGAATCATTCATCGGATTTGCACCAAATTTGATGCTAGGATTCGCCTTTGGACTCCCCTTCTGTGTGCCAAATTTCAAGGCAATTGGAGTACGCGTTTGCGTTTTATAGCAATTTTTGCAAGTATGCGAAAAGACGAAGAAGAAAAAAACGAAGAAAAAAAAACAAAACTTTGGCCACTCGTATCTCGGAAATGGCTTGAGTGATTTCCTTCAAATTTGGAATGTAGACTCCCCTAGCTGGCGGGCAACTCTGCAGCAACTTTGGTTCCAATCGGATGAGGTATCACCGAGATACAAATGTGTGAAAATGACGTTTTCTTTCTTCCTGTCAATATACTCACGGTGTGGCGCGCCGGCTTCTTGGGCCGCACGACACACTATCGTGTGTCTTGATTAGTGACAAAAAAAATTGATACGACACAAAAAGTAACATTGCTGTGACCAGGATTTGAACCTGGGTTTTTGCAGCCACAATGCAAAGTACTTACCACTACACTATCATAGCTGTTATGATTTATACCCAAAATAAATGCAAGTAAGGGACAATTACTATGTCAGCTCTTGATAAAATACATTGGTCTATGGTGCTAACATTTGTGTGCTGCACAACAGACTCCTTTAAAATGATACAATAAACCTCCTAACCACTTTCCAAAAATTTAGACAGAGCCAATATTAAGAGATGTAACTACAATGCATGTCAAAGATTCTTTAACATTAAATCAAATCTCAATTGTAATTTCATGCTTAGATCCACCATCAAGTGTGCCATATTTTGAAACAACCAGATTACAAGAAAAAAAAACACAAATTTTGGTTCCACACAGTTTGGGATGGCTAGGGCACACTTAATAGTTAATGGACTTCCCCACCTGGCAGGCAACTCCACTATAAAAATGGTCTCAATCTTGGAGGAGGTCAAAGTACCAATGAGTAAAAAGTAAGTTACTGTTTTCCCTGTTAATAAAATACTATACTGTAGTACATCAGCTACTTTATACCCTCACAACATGTTATCTTCATATACTGTACCTTGTCTTCTCATCAAATACACTTAGTAGAAAATCAGCTGCTGCCATGTCTGGTCTAGCAGTGGTTGCTGATGGCAACAAGAAGTTCATTAGTTGTGTTCTCAACATGTGTTGTGACTGGAACACTGTCTGTTGCCATGGTGACTGAACAGGCATGTGATCTGGTAGATTACCATAGCACTGGTAGACAGCCAAAAACTTGATCATGAATCTGTGATTAATAGTCTAATGAATGGTAGTGTGTGTGTGTGTGTGTGTGTGTGTGTGTGTGTGTGTGTGTGTGTGTGTGTGTGTGTGTGTGTGTGTGTGTGTGTGTGTGTGTGTGTGTGCATGCTGTGCATGTGTGAAAGAGGAACACTAACTTGGTAGGCTTTGCTACATTACAGTGAAATAATTTCCATATCTCCATCCCAGTAAGTTGTATCAGTTGATGCTACATGAGTGCATCATCCAATAATAAACACTACAGAGATGTATCTACAAATGCACACAGACAATCAAGACTCACGGTAGTGAGTCGCGCGGCCAAGGAAAGTAGGGCACGAGTACTGTGAGCTATTTACATGAATGACTAACTCTAATAGAATGCATACCTAAAATCTACCTTTAAAACTATTCTTTTGTAAAAAAAAACGTCGCGATACAACAAACCTTTGGTATATTGTTATATAAGCATATTACTAAGCAAGTAATCTGTTATATTTTA
Organism: Dysidea avara; assembly: GCF_963678975.1. Lineage (NCBI taxonomy): Eukaryota > Metazoa > Porifera > Demospongiae > Dictyoceratida > Dysideidae > Dysidea > Dysidea avara. The sequence continues at coordinate 21,176,515 of NC_089279.1, read as the reverse complement.
GTAACACCCTATGAAATTTTGCTGTAAACGTCATATTCTTCTCCTTTACATACTCGTTAGTGTCGAAGCCACCCATTTTTTTCTTTTTACTCTTATATCTTAGACTGTGATAGATCTACAGCCTTGGATTTGCTATCACAAGTTCTTTGGCTAGTTAAGTTTCTTCAGTACAAATCTTGGAACTCCACCTCTCTTGCGAGAGCCACCATAAGCAATTTTCTCAAAGTTTGATTCATTGACTCTTGCGATTCATGGGACAATCTTTGATATGTAATTAAACATATGGAGTAGTTTCATTCGATTATGACCTGCCGTTTTTCTGGGAAGCGGTGAGTTAATTTTTGTACGTGCGCTCATAGGATAATGATGTCACCTATGCTAATTGCTGATTTATTTTGCAGTCTTTTAGAACCTTAAATTTAAGACACTTCTAGCTGCAGTAGCGTTTATTTACAGTTGGTAAACTCAGTGCAAATTTGGCCGTAAGCGTCAACGCTAGGTGAACATGATCAGTGTAGTAAACTCAATGAACTTGCTATCACTCATACTATTCTCGTAAGTGTTTGTTATCAGTCATTATTTATTATTATAGGTAATAATTGTAGAACTCACATGAGTATGTTACAATAGGTGTAGTAATTAAGGCTAAGTAAGTTACAATGTAGTGTTATTTAAATATTCCTTAAAAGTATCTAAATTGTTACAACTTATAGTACTTCTAGGTAAATTGTTCCACAATCAAATTGAAGTAGGAAAGAAGCTGTACTTGTATGCGTCAATAGCTGTGTCTGGCTGTATAAATTTAAGTTCACTGCCCCTGGTATGCCTTGTTCTATATGTTATATAGCTAGGTAGTGCGACAAACACGCTGTACTATGAATAATTTTGTGCAACATTCGAAGGCTTAGATGTTTGAAGTGTGTTTCCATGGTATTCCAATTAAGACGTAATTACATGTTTGATACCCTGCTAATTTGGTAATAATCATGCATCACAAAACAAGCTGCTCGTCTTTGTACAGACTCCAGTTTGTTAATTAACTGTCTGCTATAAGGTGCCCAAGCTGTAGCTACATATTCCAAAGTATGTAAGATACATATTTAATAATGGGTCTGAAGTAGCTAACGCAGCCAATGCACAATACAGTTTGTGTGTGCATTTCAAGGGACAATCCAGTATAATAAGAAGCTTGGGGCACATTCTCACCTGCCGGGAAATGTCCTTACTCAATCTGTTCATTGATAGTTTTAATGGTGCCTAGAAGCCATACCAGACTGAGGTTGCAACACCCACAAGTACCTGCCTACTTGTACCAAACTATATTCTTTGGTTTTGCAACTTTATGTCCCAAGCTATGATGTAGTACACACAATAACTGTTGAAGCTATTGTGATATCCAAAGGTGGCTTGTATGAAACTACCTATTAGCTTTATACATTAATTTTTTTGGTCTTGCTCAGTGACAAAAATGTGTGATATCCTATAATAAAAACAGCCTTGGGGCTGTAGAAAAAGGGCGCTGCCAAGCAAAGTAGGATCAATCAAACAAACTTATTCAACATGACTACTAAGAACACTGCTTATGTCAAGTTGCGGCCAAGTAGATTAGAATATTACCATGATCAATCTGTTAAACAACTAGTAAGAACAAGGACTGATATCAAGTTGCAGCCAAGTGAATGCAGTATTACCCATTCTCTTTGTATCTAGCTATACCTATCAAGACACACGGTAGTGTGTTGTGCGGCCCAAGAAGCCGGCACGCCACACCATGAGTATATCTACAGGAAGAAAGTAAATGCGATTTTCACACCTTTTTAGCTCCGTGATTCCTTATCCGATTGAAACCAAAGTTGCTACAGAAGTGCCGGATAGGTAGGGGAGTCCACATTCCAAATTTGAAGAAAATCGCTCCAGCCATTTCCGAAATACGAGTGGCCAAAGTTTGGGTTTTTCTTCTTCGTTTTTTTCTTCTTCTGCTTCTTCTTTTTGCACACATCGCAAAATCCGCCATAAAACACGAATGCGTGCTCCAATTGGGCTGAAATTTGGCATACATAAAGGGCTCATTAAGGACAATCTCAGTACCAAGTTTGGTAGGAATCCGATGAACACTCACAGAGTTATTACCAATTATTTGTGTAAAATAAGGTTGAAGGTCTGTCACACCCACAGGGTAAACCGTTTGAAGGAATGAGCTGACAATTGCTATGTAGGTGGAGTAACTATCGTAGGAGTGCCTTTTTGTGGTTTGAAAGGAATCCAGCTAAGGGCCATCGAGATATGACACAAAATCCAACCTGTGTCACAATTACACGATCAATTTTTATGAATAAAAAACTATTAGTTTTCACGCCTACAAGGCAAACCGCTTAGAGCAATGAGCTGCGTAGCTGGAATAATTATCATAGAAAGTCCTTGTAGTAGTACAGAAGAATCGGATTACATACCATTGAGTGATAATTCCAAAGCCAACTACGTATAGCATATGCGAGATCAAGATACTCTAATAGAACAGTCACCCTAATAGAGCATTCAGCTACGTTTATAACTTAGTCCATCATAGAAATATACTACATTGTAATTTATTCTGTAGGGAGTTCAACTACAACAGTTAATCTTATAGACAATTCACTACAGCAAGTCACCCTGTAGAGAGTTCAGCTATAAATATGTTGCTGTAGAGATTCAGAACAATATAAGTCACACTGAAGAGAATTCAGTTGTAAACAAGTCATTCTGTAGAGAAGTCAGCTACAAACAAGTCACTGCATAGAGGGTTCAGCTACAAAAAAGCTACCCAGTAGAGAGTTCATCTAGATCAGCTACAAACAAGTTACTCTATACAATGTTCAGCTACAAGTAAGTCACTCTGTAGAGAGTTCAGCTACAACCAAGCCACTCTGTAGTACAAACAAGTCACCGTGTAGCTGGAGAGTTCAGCAACCAATAAAAAAAACCACTCTGTAAAGAGTTCAGCTATACAAACATGTTATAACTCTATAGAGAAAGTTATAACTCCATAGAGAGACCAGCTACAAGACATCACCTTATAGAGAGTTCAGTTACAAAGAAACCACCATGTAGAGAGTTCAGCTGCAAACAAATCACCCTGTAGAGAGTTCAGCTATGAACAGATCACCCTATAGAGAGTTCAGTTAGAAAAAGTCATCCTGTAGAGAGATCAGCTAGAAGGATCACCTTGTAGAGAGTTCAACCGCAAATAAATCACCCTGCAGATAGTTCAGCTACAAACAAGTCACCCTGTAGAGAGATCAGTTAGAAAAAGTCATCCTGTAGAGAGATCAGCTAGAAGGATCACCTTGTAGAGAGTTCAACCGCAAATAAATCACCCTGCAGATAGTTCAGTTACAAACAAGTCACCCTGTAGAGAGATCAGCTAGAAGAAGTTACCTTGTAGAGAGTTCAGCTACAAAAAAACCATCATATAAAGAGCTCAGCTGCAAACAAATCATCCTGTAGAGAGTCCAGCTACGAACAGATCACTCTGTAGAGAGATCAGCTAGAAGAAATCACCTTGTAGAGAGTTCAGCTACAAAGAAACCACCATGTAGACAGTTCAGCTGCAAACAAATCATCTGTAGAGAGTTCAGCTGCAAACAAATCATCTGTAGAGAGTTCAGCCAGAAACAAATTCACCCTGTAGAGAGATCAGCTAGAAACAAGTCACCGTGTAGAGAGATCAGCTACAAAGAAACCATCCTGTAGAGAGTTCAATTACAAACAGATAACCCAATAGTGAGTTCAGCTAGAAACAAGTAACCGTGTAGAGAGATCAGCTAGAAACAAGTCATCCAGAGATCAGCTAGAAACAAGTCACCCTGTAGAGAGATCAGCTATAAAGAAACCATACAGTAGAGAGTTCAGCTACAATCAAGGTACACTATAGAGAGATCAGCTATAAACAAACCATCTTGTAGAGAGTTCAGTTGCAAAAAAATCATCCTGTAGAGAGTTCAGCCACCCTGTAGAGAGTTCAGCTAGAACAAGTTACCTTGTAGAGAGTTCAGCTACAAACAAATAAACTGTAGAGTGTTCAGCCAGAAACAAGTTCACACTGTAGAGAGATCAGCTAGAAATAAGTCACCCTGTAGAGAGATCAGCTACAAAGAAACCATCCTGTAGAGAGTTCAATTACAAACAGATAACCCTATAGAGAGTTCAGCTAGAAACAAGTCACCGTGTAGAGAGATCAGCTAGAAACAAGTCATCCAGAAATCAGCTAGAAACAAGTAACCCTGTAGAGAGATCAGCTAGAAACAAGCCACCCTGTAGAGTGATCAACTACAAAGAAACCATCCTGTAGAGAGTTCAATTACAAACAGATAGCCCTATAGAGAGTTCAGCTAGAAACAAGTCACCATGTAGAGAGATCAGCTATCACCCTGTAGAGAGATCAGCTAGGAACAAGTCACCCTGTAGAGAGATCAGATAGAAACAAGTCACCCTGTAGAGAGATCAGCTAAAAAGAAACCATCCTGTAGAGAGTTCAATTACAAACAGATAACCCTATAGTGAGTTCAGCTAGAAACAAGTAACCATGTAGAGAGATCAGCTAGAAACAAGTCATCCAGAGATCAGCTAGAAACAAGTTACCCTGTAGAGAGATCAGCTATAAAGAAACCATCCTGTAGAGAGTTCAGCTACAATCAAGTTACACTATAGAGAGATCAGCTATAAATAAACCATCTTGAAGAGAGTTCAGTTGCAAATAAAATCATCCTGTAGAGAGTTCAGCCACCATGTAGAGAGTTCAGCTAGAACAAGTTACCTTGTAGAGAGTTCAGCTACAAAGAAACCACCATGTAGAGAGTTCGGCTACAAACAAATCATCTGTAGAGAGTTCAGCCAGAAACAAATTCACCCTGTAGAAAGATCAGCTAGAAATAAGTCACCCTGTAGAGAGATCAGCTACAAAGAAACCATCCAGTAGAGAGTTCAATTACAAACAGATAACCCTATAGAGAGTTCAGCTAGAAACAAGTCACCGTGTAGAGAGATCAGCTAGAAACAAGTCATCCAGAGATGAGCTAGAAACAAGTCACCCTGTAGAGAGATCAGCTAGAAACAAGTCACCCTGTAGAGAGATCAGCTAGAAACAAGTCACCCTATATAGAGAACAGCTACAAAGAAACCATCCTGTAGAGAGTTCAATTACAAACAAATAACCCTATAGAGAGATCAGCTAGAAACAAGTCATCCAGAGATCAGCTAGAAACAAGTCACCCTGTAGAGTGATCAGCTACAAAGAAATCATCCTGTAGAGAATTCAATTACAAACAGATAACCTTATAGAGAGTTAAGCTAGAAACAAGTCACCGCATAGAGAGATCAGCTAGAAGTTACCTTGTAGAGAGTTCAGCTACAGAAAAACCATCATATAAAGAGCTCAGCTGCAAACAAATCACCCTGTAGAGAGTCCAGCTACGAACAGATCACCCTTTAAAGAGATCAGCTAGAAGAAATCACCTTGTAGAGAGTTCAGCTACAAAGAAACCACCAGGAAGAGAGTTCAGCTGCAAACAAATCATCTGTAGAGAGTTCAGCCAGAAACAAGTTCACCCTGTAGAGAGATCAGCTAGAAATAAGTCACCCTGTAGAGAGATCAACTATAAAGAAACCATCCTGTAGAGAGTTCAGCCACCCTGTAAAGAGTTCAGCTAGAACAAGTTACCTTGTAGAGAGTTCAGCTACAAAGAAACCACCATGTAGAGAGTTCAGCTACAAACAAATCATCTGTAGAGAGTTCAGCCAGAAACAAGTTCACCCTGCAGAGAGATCAGCTACAAAGAAACCATCCTGTAGAGAATTTAATTACAAACAGATAACCCTATAGAGAGTTCGGCTAGAAACAAGTCACCATGTAGAGAGATCAGCTAGAAACAAGTCATCCAGAGATCAGCTAGAAACAAGTTACCCTGTAGAGAGATCAGCTATAAAGAAACCATCCTGTAGAGAGTTCAGCTACAATCAAGTTACACTATAGAGAGATCAGCTATAAATAAACCATCTTGAAGAGAGTTCAGTTGCAAATAAAATCATCCTGTAGAGAGTTCAGCCACCATGTAGAGAGTTCAGCTAGAACAAGTTACCTTGTAGAGAGTTCAGCTACAAAGAAACCACCATGTAGAGAGTTCAGCTACAAACAAATCATCTGTAGAGAGTTCAGCCAGAAACAAGTTCACCCTGCAGAGAGATCAGCTACAAAGAAACCATCCTGTAGAGAATTCAATTACAAACAGATAACCCTATAGAGAGTTCAGCTAGAAACAAGTAACCATGTAGAGAGATCAGCTAGAAACAAGTCATCCAGAGATCAGCTAGAAACAAGTCACCCTGTAGAGAGATCAGCTATAAAGAAACCATCCTGTAGAGAGTTCAGCTACAATCAAGTTACACTATAGAGAGATCAGCTATAAATAAACCATCTTGAAGAGAGTTCAGTTGCAAATAAAATCATCCTGTAGAGAGTTCAGCCACCATGTAGAGAGTTCAGCTAGAACAAGTTACCTTGTAGAGAGTTCAGCTACAAAGAAACCACCATGTAGAGAGTTCGGCTACAAACAAATCATCTGTAGAGAGTTCAGCCAGAAACAAATTCACCCTGTAGAAAGATCAGCTAGAAATAAGTCACCCTGTAGAGAGATCAGCTACAAAGAAACCATCCAGTAGAGAGTTCAATTACAAACAGATAACCCTATAGAGAGTTCAGCTAGAAACAAGTCACCGTGTAGAGAGATCAGCTAGAAACAAGTCATCCAGAGATGAGCTAGAAACAAGTCACCCTGTAAAGTGATAAGCTACAAAGAAACCATCCTGTAGAGAGTTCAATTACAAACAGATAACCCTATAGAGAGTTCAGCTAGTAACAAATCATCTTGCAGAGAGTTCAGTTGCAAACAAATCACCCTGTAGAGAGTTCACCATGCACCCTGTAGAGAGATCAGCTAGAACAAGTCACCTTGTAGAGAATTCAGAAACCACCAAGTAGAGAGTTCAGCTGCAAACAAATCACCCTGTAGAGAATTCAACTAGAAACTAATCATCTTGTAGAGAGTTCAGCAAGAAATAAATCACCCTGAAAAGAGTTCAGCTACAAACAATGAGAGTTTCAGCTACAGTATGTAAGAAGTCACCTTATTACTACAGCATGTGATAATAATCATTCAATGTTAAATATACAAATATTTCATCAGAAAAAAGCTATACACACTCCTTTGTTCCACAATTCCTGCAGTAAAGAAAAAAAAAAAAAAAAGTTAAAAGGAAGCATCAAAGCCATATGGCCAGTTTTGTGGCTTGCAATACAAAAAGAAGTGATATCTAAACCAAAACAGCCAAGCTGTAAAAAAAGAGTGCAGCCCCCAAAAAGGCCAAGGTGAAAAAAGATGTGAAATCCAAGGTGGCAGCCAAGAAATGGCTGTGATGGTAGGTTAATGGCAAATTTTTTAATTATGACAATTCATGTGAATTTGGTGCCGAATCCTAGTGGAGGAGGCAACGCAAATTCACCTGAATTTTCATAATTAAAATTTTTGCCATTAACCTACCATCACAGCCATTTCTTGGCCGCCACCTTGGATTTCACATCTTTTTTCACCTTGGCCTTTTTGGGGGCCGGACTCTTTTTTTACAGCTTGGCTGTTTTGGTTTAGATATAATAAACTAGAGCAAATACACATGCAATTGTTATTAAATTGTCATCTGGCCGCTTTTCAAAATGTCACACTATAAACAAGCAACCAAATGACATTTAATAACACAGCTGCATGTGTATTTGCTCTAGTTTTATTATATAAGTATAGCTAGATACAAAGAGAATGGGTAATACTGCATTCACTTGGCCGCAACTTGATATCAGTCCTTGTTCTTACCAGTTGTTTAACAGATTGATCATGGTAATATTACTTGGCTGCAACTTGATATCAGCCCTTGAATAAGTTTGTTTAATTGATCCTACTTTGCTTGGCAGCGCTCTTTTTTTACAGCCTCAAGGCTGTTTTTGTTTTAGGATTAATACATACACGCACGCATGGACACAGGCACACAAACAATAAAATTCATTTCAATAGTACCTAGAGTTAATAATAAGAGGAGTGTCTAACACTGTTTACATCCTGCAAAGAATGATAGAGTGGATGTTAAAAAGGCTTCCTTACCATGTAACAGAACTACACAGCATTAGACACACTCCTCTCTCATATTATTAACTCTAGGCAGTACCTACCATTATAATAGTAGTGAGCAGTGTAAACCCATCAGTGAGATCAGGTGATACGGTAATGAGCCTACATAAGATAATAACATCTATATTCATTTGCTATAGTTAACTATACTATATGTCACATGCATACTACTACAGTGGATCCTCAATACTAAAGTTTTTGAGGCTATTTGGATAACTGAAGTCCATATAAACAGAGCTCTTCTAATAGATCATACATCTACTCTAATAGAATGCACACTAACAATAAAATACTCTAATAGAACAGCCACTTTTGGCATTCAGATAACTGAACAAACCACTGTACAATTAACAAATTGTGTCTTGATGGCTGCTCTGTTAGAGTGTTCTATTAACAACAGAGCCTCAGAATTATGGTGCAACATTTCCAGGTGACTCATTTTTCTACACAATATACAGTACATTACAGAGAATACACTGTTACTACTTGGTAACACACCTTACTGTATTACTCCATACACTAGTCCATAATGAAGTACAAGGTGATGTTACCACTGTAAGAATAGATGTATACATGTAATGAACAGTTCCACTGTGATACTGCTGAATGTAATAGCAGTTAAAACTCCACAACACAAATATGTGCCATTTTGTGGCCCATAAATTCTGAGGTTCTGAAGTACAATGTACATACAAGTATGTGAAAATCTAGGAGCTGCACACATTAGATTCTTTTTCTGAAAAACCCAGCTCTTTAAAACACATTTGTGACTGTCGCTGGGAAAACCGGTCTTAGTGCCCATTTGAAAGTATCGAGAAACGCCGGTTTTAAATATTCAGAGTGTTGTAGCCTGCCAATGATGGTAGCTACGCGTACCAAATTTGCACACGCTTTACAACAATTTATTATCTTCTAGATCACCCACTGAAGTAGTCAACAGCTAAGTTTTCTGCCATTTTAGATAGTTTTTAAACTGAGGTTGGCTGTATTAGGCGAGCTCCAAAAGGGGTGGGAGGCGGGGGGGCCTGGAAGGTGGGAAAGATGCTGTTTAAAAATTGAAGAGGAACGTTTTGGGATGAATTAGGCCAAGTTATGGGCCATTCAGGGCTCAAAATTGGCTAAAATGAAAGGAAATTTACAGCACAGGTCATTGTCCAATACCATGGAGCTGTACAGCCCCTCCTGGTTGGCCAGGGTTCCATCAAGACCCCAGACCACTCATACGGCTCGCCACTGTGCTTGAAAAAAGCTACTTGCAAAAGCAGACCACTTTACTCTGGTCGACTGTGACGGTGAAATTTGATAGTGCATTCATTAAGCTTTGTGTTTGTGTGAAAAAATCAAACTTCCTGTCTTGGACGACAAGACCGGTTTTTGCAGATTCAGTCACATATACAGGTGTACATATTTTCATGTGAGAGTGACTACGTATGTGACAAGGAGTCCATAGCAACCTTACCATTATTATAGCAGTAGGCCAATTGTTTAAGACAACGTAAACACCATTCCACACAATGTGACCTGGGAAATGCACGCAATCACTGAATAAAGCAAAAACTAAATTTTCAAAAAGTACAGGGTGCATACAACAGTGACTATAAGCTGTTATACATGAAATGGTGTAAGCTCATACATGATATACTAGACAAGAGGGAAAATTCTTGTGAATCTTTCATTATCTGTTTGTAAAATATCAATTTATACTGTATACACCACTCAGGTGCTACTATTATAATCACATGCAGAACACATGTAGAGCAGACATACTGTAGTCACCTTTTACTGTCACTCATCATGTTATTCAGGTGTTCAATCAAAGTATCTGCATTTTGCCCAGTTAAGTAGTTGGGATGTTTCTTCAGTAACCCATCTGCCACTTGTAACCTATATATAACAGATACAACGCATATAGCCACAGGGTCCTGCCCGGCAGTGGCTTAAAGATTTTTTTACTGCACGTGTACCACAGAACCTTGATAAGGACAGGTTTGTACACAAGGCCCCAAAATACAAAATCCTTCTACTGTAATACATATAATCTGACCTGGAAAATTGGGATATTCCCAAAAGTACTCATAATATTTAGGTTCCATTGTGTGTCATAAAACATTTTTATAACATTGGAAAACATGGGTACTAGTCAATCTCAAATAGCCTGGCCACTGTACACCATTGTGTAACTAGACATACCAAGTAACAGTATCCACATTACTGCTGGTAAGGCAGTTCATGACTTTATCCCATCCTGTGTCCACTTTAGACCTCTTAGCTGGAACAACACAACATGTACAAAGTACATCATTAGTTAGTAATACAAGGTACAGATACTAACAATGTTCTAGGTTTGCAGCTATTTTTTTACTTCTATTTTCTTCTTTAACAGAGTCACCAACAAACTGTGTAAGGGGCAAGTTTCTTGATGTTAAGTCTTCCGCTCAGCATCAAGCCTTGTGGTCTGCACCAAAGAGGCAAGATGTTTAGACATTAAGATGCAACAGTTTTAGTATAATATATTGCTTTGTCCATCTTATTATAGTCCGCAGTCCAGTCCTCACACAGGAGAGTTACACCAACACGATAGCAAAGCTGCATGGAAGAGAAGTAGCTTCCAGTGTATGACAGTAAAACATTAAAGCGAAACAGGAGTAGACATATAATGCAGTTTAAGAGATCAAGGCTGCAAGTTGCTTTCTACTTGGAACACCATCCACAGCTTAAGACGCCAGAAGAAAATGAAGCAGTGTGTGAAGGGGCTCAACTGCAAACTATGTAACTTCATGTTGCTTGTGAACTTTGCAAATTATTATTGTAATAGTTGTGTCTGACAAAAAGTGCATGCTAAATAGTGATGAAAAATAGGGAGCTACTGTTGAGCCTCAGTGCACTACTAGCTTTTTCAATAACGATAAATCCATGAAAAGCCCATGAAATACTTGAAAAGCCCATGAAAATATTTAAGCTCTATGGGATTTTCATTGGTACATCTAAATGCAATGAATTTTACATCATAATCATGTAAATTAATGTAACTGTTCTCTATGCCAAAACCTTTACCAATGAATAAGCTATGAAATTGTACAATGTGATAATATGATACCAATGAAATTCCCATGAAAGTTTTAGCACTTTCTGCATGCCAAATTGTTACCCATCATTGCCATGAATCACCTATGATAATATAAAATGTTAAATAGGTACCCATGAATTCTCATGATTTCTTGAACGTGTCAAAGCCTTGCCAATGAATTGGCTATGAAATTACAATGTACGAAATGTATTACCAATGAAATTCTTATGAAACGTCTGGCTACTTTTTACACAAAACCAAATGATTTAGCCATGAATTACCCAAAATACTAATAAGACATCCATGAAATTCCTATAATAAAAGGGATATAATTGTTAATGTGCAATTTATATTTAAATATTGCTATATATGCAGTACAGTGTTTGTTCTCATTGAAGTTTTGATTTCACTACAGATCAAGCAAGGTCCACTGAGGAGTGAGAATGCATATGTATGATGTAGCTACGTATGTACAGTATAGCAAGCCATACACACACATGAACACCATGCATGGATATAATGCTCAATGTTAATTACTATATTCATATTATAGGCCCCTAGAGAGGGCACAGTCTGGAAGAAACCATAAACCCAGGTTTTACTATACTCTCTATGAAGAAAACTAATTTTATAATGTAGGCTGGCACTTCAGTGAGCCAGCCGGCCCGCGTACTGGTACGGTAGACTTGAACCAAGACTACACCCTTGACAGAAAATGGAAACGCTGCATGTGCAATTTACGAGATGGACATACAGGAGACTAGCTTACTGTGTCCAGCAGAGTGCAGGAGTATAGCTACAGTAGTACACAGTGGACTAGATGATCCCTTCCGTCTGTGGTCCCTATACCCTTGGTTGTCCCCGTCCCGGTTTTACTCCTGTTGGCCGTCCCCGTCCCTGTTTTACCCTTATTTTCCCCGTCCCCATCCTGGTTTTACCCCACCCCCTAGCTATGAGCCCGGATTCGAGATGTACAGTGTACCAGCAAGTAATGGCTGACTCACTCTAGGGCCAGACAATGCACCTAGGACTTAATATCAGTGATGTCTGCACTTAAGCATTGATTTCAACCCTGAAAACAACTGGCTATCAGCTAAACAAAACTTTCCTTAACTTGCGCATTATTTAGATCGAACAGAATTACCATAGAAATGATTTCTTTAACAATGGGAGTAGCCAGGTGTAAGTAGAGCGCATCAGATTTCCACGTGTTTCTCGAGCTGTTACAATGATACCGAAGTGTTAATTTGCTGCCGTTGCTCTACTAGACTGGTTCCTCAGGTAGCTAATGTCGTCAGTTGCCAGCCATGTCATATGATTCATGTCGCAGATTTGGTTCACCATAGGTACAGCTAAGTTTTACTACTTGTAAGTGTTCCCGGCCTCGTGAAATGAAGGGGAAACAGTGCAACTGTGGACAACTGTAACAGAGAGAGTGTCAAACCGGCTTATATGGCTCAACCTGAAGCTTGCTTGACCTGAAGAAGTTGTAAATCCTACTCAATAGCTAAATGGACCATCAAATTAATGCTGCAGCTGCAGAAGTATTAGTGTGGAGTCTATTGTAGTCATTGCCATTATCCATGAGTTAGTCACGCAGTGTTCATGAAGATTTAAGCTGGCAGGATGTCAGCTTCTTTTGATGGTACAAAACTATAGCGGTGTTTATCATTTTCTAGATCTGGTTTTTCTTGTATATTGTCTAGCCTCATCAACATTGATTTTGCAAAGTGTCAGTTAATGTTGTGCCATCGAGTCAGTACAAATTCACATTTTTATTATTCCTACTGCTTGTTGCTATCTGCCACTTTGTGTACTGAACCTGACAACTTGTGCATCCCTTCAAATTTTTGGTTATTTTATACAAAAAAAGCCTAAAAGGTTTTGCTTCTTCAAGAATTTCTAGCCATACAGCAGCATACAGTATTACTGTGCTTCTTTCTTGCTGCAGACTCGACAGCATTATTAGGCTGCTTATACCTGCAAGGAGATAATAAGAACACATTTAAATCCAGAGATATCATGATGAGGTTTTAGTGCATGTCATGCAATGTCTTACAGTGTATATCGTTATTAACATGTGCAGGTGTCACAGGTATGCTTGCAGTTGTGCAACCAACATAAACAGCAAAGTAATGAAATCAAACTGATGAACTCCATATATGCAGGTATCATTAATTTAAGAGTATAATTGTCATTACAATTCTTATTGTAGTAAAGTCTCAAAGATATTGTGGATGACGTACAGTCTATCTGAAGTGGAACCATTTTTTATGGCATATTGCAGTCCATCAGTGGTTTGTCAAGTAGCTAGATCTGATTCAGAAGTGGAATAGCAACGAGCAGCATGCACTCACCGGCTGGTACATACTGTGCACCTGCAGTCCATTTTCTTGCATTGGTTTCATAAGTATTTCCTGACACTAGCATACATATTTCATTGGTGTTTAGCACACGTATTGCAATACGTTTTCATACCATTAATATGGTTTTTCACATGGTTTTCATGGTGGAATTTCATGTCTATACCATGCTATTCACATTGCTATGGACTTTCATGGGTGTTTCATAGCTTAATACAGTAACTCTGTTTTCATGATTTTCATGCATTTTTCATGGCTTTGATTTCACTTTCACAACAATTTCATTATAATATTTCATCCCTTTCATGTGTAATGGGTTTTTCATAGCCCATGAAATCTTCAAATTTCAAGGGGTGCAACATATGAATATACCGTGAAAAATATTGTCATATTTTCATGGGTCATTCATGGTTGAAAAAGCTAGTAGTGGTGGGTGGCCTCACAACTTGCTAAACACCGAGGTTCAGTTCCAACCAGCAACGAGTAGTTAAAAACTACATTGAGGTGGCAGAATCTTGCAACTTTTGGGATGATTGGAAAGAACAGAATTGTAACATTTAAAAACTGGAACATTATGACAAAGAATATGCTCATAAAGAAGGATTTCATTCACTTTTTGTCTTGTTCTCTACCCGAATGCAAGGTGACAGGACCTTTAAGGATACAGGGTTGTACGATGATGGAAGAGCCAGCTGTTTAACCAGATCAAGCTCAGACGATCCTTGAGACAATCTTGCAAAAATTTACTATGGTTTGCACGACTGCCAAATGTTTGCACGACTACATTTGGCATGGGCATTGACCAACCAGATGTGGAAACTATGATTAGAATCGGATGTCCACCAACCTTGGAGTCTATGGTCCAAGAGTTTGGCAGAGCTGGAAGAGATGGTCGACGAGCACAGGGTATGTTTTTGTAACAATTGGACAAAGTATATACCTCAAAGGATTCTTTTTTTTTATCAAGAAAATGATTTGCAGCATGCATTTTTCTGGACTAAGAGTCTAAGACAAACTCTGCTGTGTTGCTGTCATTGTCATTCTCACACTCCTGGAGGTACTATTTTATGAACTTTAATTGCACACCTCCACATGAAGTGCAGACATGCCATGTTACTAGAGAAGAACCCATACAGAATGAACAGTCATATCCTTGTTGTGATGTCTGTGAACTGTCTAGTACAACTGGTGACTATTCTTGTGAGGTCAAAGCTACTGTGCATGATTTGCCAGATTCTGGCAAAAGGTATGCAAAAAGCTCTAACATGTTAATACATTCATATTTTCTTGCTGCATATATATACACTGTAGATAGCTCAGTGGATTTGAGGTTCAGGAGACAAGAATGTACAGAAATCCAAAGTTTTTTTTAATATTTGGCCTTTAGATGGACATGACAACAGAAGGTGGCTCACAGGCTACAAATGCATTTATGTTTGGACAGGAAATGGAATGCAGTACATGCCAGGTATAGCTAGTTCGACTGATGGTCACCTTGGCCATCCATACAGAAGTACAGAATTGGGGAAACATAGTGATGAGTCCATTGATGTCAGAAGTTTTCAGTGTTTTTGACTGCATTGAAGTGTATGTAAGTAACTTACAAAAGCTATTATGAACTACCATACCGATTCAACATGATAGCTTTCAACTACCTGACCATGAGGTGTACGTTAAACCATAACCACGGAGTGAATTTCATATCACTTTTATATGTAAGGATGGTCGTTAGACGAGTACATATGAACCTCATTGATACAGATTCTTATGCTCAATGTTTTAGAGCACTATTTGAACAAGTTGCCTAAGATCACCCAACATTTTTAAGGTTGGTGAATCTATAACTGGTATCATTGCTGACTGGTCGGAGCAACAAGCAAACGGACTGGAGAAAGCAGTGAGAAAGTTAGTGGCTAATGACATGCTTAAGAGATGTCAGGTACATATGTGTAGTTTAGCATACTGTACATGTACAACACTATTTTACTACAGTGTACAAATAGATTCGATCAGTGCAACATGTTGCAAAGAAGCAAGTAAGGAAAGCAAAGAAACATTCAAGCCAATCAGCTGATGAAGAAATGACATTTGATATACTAAGAGGAGAATAGCTTATTAGTGAAGCTAATTTGTTAAAATGTACTACCAGTACTGTGAACACCAGGAAATGGAAGAAGGCAACAACATGGTTTGATTGGTGGATGCAAAAGCGACACTTATGTATGTACAAACAACTCAAAACAACTTATTCCATAGTACTGTTTCACAGCTATGCTTAGTGCACACTTTTTTTACAATGACTGATGAACAATTCAAAAGCTTAGCCAGACTCTACCATTGCAGTTGAATCTCATAATCGATTATCAAAGATACCACAGCCTGAAATTTTTCATGCTGACTACATACAAAATAGATATGGCAGCTGCCCTGGAACACATGGCAAGACTTGAAGGACTGCCCACTAGTTATGAGGATAGAAATGATGCTATCCGCATTAAGAATATAGCTGTTCAGAAGTCACAATCAAAACGATCAAAGCGGAAAAGGAACAACGGTCCACCAGACAAGAACAAGGATTTCCAATTAAGTATGCTAATTATAAGCAATATGCCTTCATTGCATCATGTGTATGTATGTCTCACCAATAGACCCAAGCAAGAAAAGGAAGAAGAGTGCTACTACAGCAGCCATTGTTACATGTGACAATGATGATGATGATCCTGAATACTGTATGCACATATAGGTGATGATAACACAAGCCCAACAATGTGGATACTTTCTCTTCGCTTACAGATTGAGTACAAAAACATTTTGCAACTGGCTGGATGATGAGATAATTATTGCAGGCCAGAAATTACTGAGACATCAATTTTCAAATGCTGGTAGGTTACGATCTACATTAGCAGTATCATACAAGAAGAGTTCTGTGGTACTACCTGCTGGTGGTGTTCAAATCGTATACATTAGATCAAACCACTGGAATTGTAACCATATACCTATTTGACAGCAACTCCTCCATACCACAAGATGTGGAGACCTAATTATTGATATTACTTGCTATGAAGGTAATACCATTACAATGAAGAGTATTAAAATACAGGAGCAAAGAGGATGTGATGCCTACGGAGTATTTTCTCTTACTGTTGCCACAGCTTTGTGTAATGGACAGAATCCCATTAGTGCTTCGCTGGAAGCAAGAAGGAATGTGGCACCTACTACAGTGTTTTGAAGAAGGGAAATTAACACTATTTCCGGAGGATAATAAAGTTTGTTCTTTGCCAAATAATGATGATGATAAAAGGAACTGTCACTCTGCAAAGAGATATAAGCAAAAGGATAAAATGAAGCAACGCAGTGAATGCTACGGGTAGTTGACTGTCTGAAGATCCCAGCTAATGTATTAGTAAAAGGAAACTTTGTGGACTTGTTTTATTTGCACTTAGTTCCTTAATGCTGCTTCACCATTTGTACTTACCGGTTTCTTTAACATTGCTCCATTTGTACTTAGTTCTTTATCGTAACAGTACTAAAACATATCATTTAGCTATATTTATTACATTATGAATGTTCAACAAAGACAGCGAAATACAATTCATAGAATAGAACAGACAGAGAATTGTGACAGTACAAAATATAACAAAAAAGTAAAATCAGTCCTATATATTTACAGAGAAGGAGGGTATACAAAACTAATTGTGTAGGGAAATTGACTATGTAAGGAGTATTGAGTTTTGCAATTTAATCATTGAATGAATATCTCAATTTCTCTCATAGTACCTGTAGTGTGGGGTATGCTAAATCCCTCAGAAGTAATTTAGCATGGGATACGCTAAATCCCTCCTACTGTATAAAATGTATGTGAGTGATTTAGAGTGAGTATAGGAAGTTTATTGTTGGTTTACAAATATTACAGCATCCATATCTAATATTTCATACCCTTTGGTGGCTCTCCACAATAATCATCTTCATTGAATACCTGAGAAAACAGTAAATGTACTATTGAAGCATTAACAACTATGAATATTATACCACTACTATAGTATGTTCACGTTGAGCTGAATCCTCAAAAACATTTAATAACTCATGGATGCAATTACACACGATCTTGAAATTTGGCTCATTTGTAGTACTGCTTGACCCGCTAAAAATATTTCAAAATCTTTCTGTTCAAATGTTTGACATAATATCTACGGCCAATCAAAATTTTCACAATACATTTCCTATGGGGAAGCCATATAAGTACAGTGTCCATTTCAGCCCTTTCCCGAACTTGTAATGGAGCCAAACCGTACGTGTCTGTTGTTGACACCTTTGCTATTACCAATAATCATCTGGTTGGCTGAAATGTTAACTCTGTTGAGAAAAAATCCACATTTAATTTTTAGCTGTTTTTCAGGATCCAGCTCAACGTGAACATACTATACTAAACATACACGCATACTACACATACATCAACAATTGAAAAACATATAGCAATACTGTACATACCTGATAAAACACTTCTACAGCCAAGGCAACATATTCTGGTTTCACTGATTTACTAAACAGTAAGCTAATAACACACCATCATGACTAACTAGAGTTCACCTGATCCTATTAGTTCCTTCCTCCAGGTCACCCACTATTACATCATATAGTCGACGAACACTCTCCTGTGAAAATAGTAATGATATAACTAAATGCTAGTATCCATACAGGTATTCGTACATGTCTTAAGGTAGAGGACTGTCACCACTACGGAAGGGCATATGCTATATATTTTAATCATCTGAAATAGCCTGTCTCTTAGCTAGGGAAGACCTGTACATGTATGCAAAAGAAGGTATCCTGGGAAGCATGAGGAAAATGCTTGAATTGGTTGAGCTTTATCAATCTACATGAGAGCATACACATGCAGCCTTCTTGTTTTCTTTACCTTCCATAACACCCAGTCATTGGCACAAGCTCCATTATCCTCACTATTAGCTCCTAGTGGATGATGATATACCATCTGAATATGTAGACAATGAATGACTTGGTCCTGTCAGGTACAGACAGAAAAAGTTATACATAATTTCTGATTTATGGACACACTTTTCACAAACCTTCACTTTGCTAGGTTGTGTCTTGTTACCAAGTAGTTGTATTAGTGTAGTTAACATAGCCTCCCCTAGCAAACACAGCCTTGAACGACAGTTTGCAGCTGACACAATAGAGAAAATGTTGAATGCTGACAATAACTGATCCAAATGCTTCATGCCTACTCCATCCCTACTGGGAAAAAAAAGATTGCTCTATTAGAATAGTTGAATGTTCTATTAGAGTGCATAAAATTCAAATTTAATACTATCACTTTACTTATGTACAATGACTAACTTTAAATGGTCTGCCATTGTCATGAAGAATTTATATATAGCATTCCAGTCAAGGTTACACTGAACAGAAGCTTTCTTTAACAACAGTCCGTACACCTTGAATAGCAATGATAAATCATAACTTGGTTGTGCCATCAATATCAATGATGAGTATGCCTTCATTAAACCTGTGAGATGGTGAAAAGTTGACAGCAAAATGCAAGGGAAATACAAAGAGTATAGGTAAACAAACACAATATACATTATAATATCCCCCCAACAATAAGCAGCACCTGCCAAAATACTGCCTCTAAAACCACCATAGAAATATCTTAAGCGGGAAAAGGTACTTTACAGCCTTAGCATATTTAACATTGAATATAGCAAAATACAGCATTAAATACCACACACATACATCAATACTTACTGTACAGTAATTCTTCTATACAGGACCTTTCTTTCACTCAAGTCCTTGTAGCACAACCATGTCATGCCTTGTGCTATGTGGTCAATTTACTAACTAATATCCAGAATTTCGATTATGTGACAGCCATTTTAGCTTTACCAGGACAATACCTTTCTTAAATCAAGATGGAGATTAGTACTAAAGATATGAGAGCACTGCAGAGGAGGTTGGACGTGTTCACGTGAGCTGTAGTTTAATTGCTATCTTTGATTTGGTATTTCACGTGATTGTCAATGGTCGCAATACAAAACTGAAAAACGGTGGGGATCACTGGGGATCGTTACATGTTCAGATCGTCCTTTGTGTAAGCTCCAAGGCAATGTATACTTTGTTTTGTAATCAGTGCTTGAATTCTGAGTGAAATTAATAAGTTGCGTTTTGGTGTACACTACTTCACCAGCCTTTACGTATGTATTCTATTAACAAAATATGAAATGACTCAGTGAGTTATTCTGAGATAACGATGTACAGTATTAACCTCCTCTACAAAAGGGATTTTGTGTAATTTGTTTTAGTGGCGCTTAAAGTGTGTCCAACCTCCTCTGAGAGCACTGTAATTACAAAAGTATAGTGCGGTACTATTAAAGGGTGAGGTACAATTAAAATTATTTTCAGAAACAAGGATAAAGACCTTCGGCACAAATTGAGTAAATATGGTAAGTGGATATCAATAACAACAAAAAAAAGAAACTAGCTAGTATATCTAAAAAGTATAAAAAATGTTTTAGTCTATCAGTGAACGGCAGTAGTAACTGTCCAATTAGAATGGTTAGTATCAGTACAGTAATACTGTTTAAGTAGGGATCACGCCAAAAGAGATGCGTGCCACATACAGTCACAAGGCTGGAAGCTAAGCAAAGCAATGCACGGCCACCATTTCATGCCACAATAACAAACTCACCAGTGACATGTGCCTTTTGGGATTCCAACAAATGTATGCCATCTGCACCTAGTTTACCTTCAATCAAGCTGGTTGTTGTCTTCTTCGCAATGAAACCTTATCCAGGCATTACTCAACACTTTTCTTGAGCAGGATATTTACATTTATTATTATCCTCTTGAGATGCCACAAAATTATTTAAAGCTCTTTTTGTGCTACTGTAAGAGGTACTGGACACCCGGTAGATACTTGTAGCTTCATGATAGGTTCAAAACCAAGGATCTTGCGGTTGATTCAGAAAGATTAAGTGTGGATACCAAACCTCTTACCAATCTATTTACGTAATGACCACACCCCTTTATTGTTGGTCTAGCTGTATTTATAGCACAGTGAAAATATGATATAGTGACACACACCCCTGGTATGTGAAAGGCTGACTTGAGATACTCTAATACAGCACAGTCACCTTAGTAGAACAGTCACTCTAGTATGGCTGTATACTATAACAAAAAACCATGCAAATAAACTAGTTTTAAAATGAAGTAGAGATCCTTGGTAATAAAAAGTAGTAAATAAGAGATGGGATAGGGTCTATGTAACAGACATAAATAAATGACAAACACCACTACTTACCATGCCACGTGGAGGCAGACAGACACACACTAGACCTCATCAACACATCCTTCATCAATAAGTTACTATACTCAGTACACAATAGTTGCAGTATTAGGGGCTGGTCTTCTTTACTCAGTACTTTTAGTAAATGACCAGCCAGCTGGTCTGGCTTCAGTCGCTGGATACCTATAGACAGAAAACACAATGAGCATGTTTTGTAGGCCAATCGTCTGAGGTCCATTCAAGATACCCTAATAAACCTGTCAGCCTATAATATCACAGCCATTTTCAATACTCTAATAGAACAGTCACATGTGTATATCATACGTAACTACATGCTATAAGAAACTAAACAAATTTTGTGTATTTACAAATACAATGAAGTAGGAAGCCAAGTGATAAGAAAAGATAATATGAATGATGGTATTACAATATAGCCTTGTAGGAAAATTCTTACTTTGGCAATGAACAAAATAACTGTCATGACATGTTGATGTAGGGATTTTCCAACGGGGTTATGTTGTAATACCATCATTCATATATCTTGTTTCACTAGTTTTCATTGCTTACGTCGCTACTTCAGTTTTAAATTAATTTTTAAATACGCTAGTCAATAAATATGGGCTCCTGCATATATGCTTGTACAACAGTTTAAATAATTAGGGGCACATTGATATGGAAATTTGCCAGTATTCCGATCACCGATACACTGGCTACAATTCCAATACCAACTTAACACTTTGCTGTAGTACACCATGCCTGAACATAAAAGTTTTGAGTGTGCTAAAGCACCGAATATAAATGAAATAAAATATATGAGTAAAAAAAAAAGAAACTGTGTGTGTGTGTGTGTGTACATGTAATGTAGGCAGGGAGAGGCCATTGACCTTGCAAGCCAATAAGAGGCTTTACATGATTATGCATACACCAAGCTTTGCACGAGGTGGACCAAGTGTCTGATTCAAGTCCCTACAATTGTCTATGGCTTATCCACCCTTCTGGGGGTCCTCTCACCTGGCCTAAATTTCAATAACTTGTAAAACAGATTCCTCAGTATCCTCTTGCTAGGTGAGTTCTCTCTCCTAGCCTAAAGTCAACAGCTTGTTTAAGAGGTTATCTGGATATATGGACGTGTACCTTCTATGAAGGGTTGGGATGGAGATGATCATCTCAAGAGAGATGTCAGACAAGCAGAAGTGTGTATGTACAGTGTATATGTTGTGTGTGTGCGTGCAAAGTAGTACCGAAACTATTGTGATGTGCTACTTCTAAAAACCAGACACCCATGTAGTTAATACTATTCCTTTCTAGCTAAACAGGCAATTTAATCATGCAAACATGGGATATGTACAAAATTACACTATTTGGATACGCACTCCCATATTATATAGGAGTGATTTTGCGTAGGGGTACGCAAAATCACTCATATATAATATGGGAGTAGCAGCATTTATATAGCGTACCCCTATGCATCGGCATTCTCCCATAATATATAAGAGTAATTTTGCGTACCCTACGCAAAATCACTCCTATATTATATAGGAGTGATTTTGCGCACCCTACGCAAAATCCCTTCTATA